>NC_057796.1:442223429-442347257 GCF_018294505.1 Triticum aestivum
ATACTCCCTCATTTCGTTTTATAGGCCTTAAATCTGAAATCTCATCTACCAAGGCAGATGATGAGTGGAGGAATATATCTACTTTACAAAACTATCCAAATTAAACTAATGCATTAATGTGGATTAATTACACTACATGCATGCTTGGCCACTAGATGAGTATGAACATTGCATGCATTGATGAGTTTTTTTTTAATTATTGCATGCAAAGGTTTAATGCGCCTTGAAATCTCAATAGGAGATGGAGATGAGCCCTTTAAATTGGGAAAACGAAAAATTTAACATAAGCTTTATAAACCGAAAAGGAGGAAGTACTTAATCAGCCCCGTAAACTCCCCGTGAACCCCCTGTGAGACGCTTGCTTAAGTTACCTGTAAGCAATGACAGCGCTTTGAAATTGTAAGTAGCTCGCTTGAGATGCACTCCAACAAGGCTGCAAGCCACATGCGAGTGCACCATGCATGTTTCCCCGACGAATTAATTAACCTCGTATAACTTGGCCCATATAATAAACAACAACGACCGATTATCTCCGCTAATTAATCCATCGCGTACACAGAAACCACGAACCATCTTAATCAAGTACACTAGCTAGTAGTATCATGCAGTTGCTCAGCTAGCTATAAATTTGCAACCTCTAGCTTGTTGTCTATCATTCGTAGCTAGTTGATCTTACAACATAGGAACCTTTTCTAGCTAGCTAGCAGAAAAAAGACCACCATGGCGGTGCCAGCCAAGTGCCTCCTTCTGTTCTCCCTCTCCGCGGCGCTCCTCTCTCTGCTTGGCACCGGCGCCTCCGCCATGGGCCTGCCCCAGCCTCATGTGCCGGTGAACTTCACCATCGGCGTGCAGGGCATGGTCTGGTGCAAGACCTGCAGGTACATCGGCTACAACGCAAACATGGACGCCTCCCCGCTCAAAGGTCAGCCCTAACCCCAACCTCTGCATTCTTTAACTACGTCCGCGTCCCATGTGCACGCTCCTTCATTCTGGCATCGATGAAACATATATGTTGTGTGTGTTGGTGCATGTAGGCGTGGAGGTGTACCTGCAGTGCCGGCACGGCCCGCGGCGGCTGAAGAAGTTACCAGGGACATCGGGGCAGGGCGGCTACTTCGTCATCCAGTCGGCGCACATGGCGTCCTTCACCAACGACGAGTGCAAGGTGTACGTGGAGAGCTCGGCCTCCACCGCGTGCGGCCTCGTCGACGAACCCGCCGCCGGCGAGGGGCTGCCACTCAAGTTCGACTCATTCGTCAAGCACGGCGACGGCCTGCAGGCGCTCTACTCCGTCGGCAACATCTTCTTCCGCCCCAGCAACCCCAACAAGTGCTACTGACGCATCCATCCGTCATGTACGTACTTGTGGGACTTGAATAAATGGGTCAGGAACTCAGGATGAACTAGCTGTTGGAGTAGCTGGGGATATATATATCCGGTGCTGTACTGTTGATTTAAGTTTTTTCTGTTGTTGCAGTGGTTTTATAAGCTTCTTTTAATTAGCAACCGCATGATCGAAATAACTCTTAATATGATTAGGGCAGTGTATGTCATGTCATGTGATGACTAACCGATGTTCTACAAGGCTCTCTGTATAACTAGTACTCCTACTTCGTAAGTTCATTCAAGTCGGATTTGTTGTTTTTCCCAAGATTTATTTAGAGAAAAGGCATGAAGCTCGACTTGAAATTAATGAAGCCATCAACCAACTAGGATACAAAGGAACTGACTACAAAGGCCAAAACTTGACAAAAAACTGAAATGTCACAGGCAGATCACGCTTGAGACCAGGAGCTACAAGTAGCAAAGCTACAAATGCCATCGCCTACACTAAGAAACCACGGTCAAGCCATGGGAGGGCCCACGGCTGCTAGAGCAGCAGAGCAGAGGCCAGACAGAGACGCCAACGAACACGGACGGGAGAGGCTGAACCACATGGAGAGAAACCCGGCAGTGTCGTCGACCCAAAGGGGCTAATGTTGGAGAGGAGAACGCAGTCTCCCCTACGTGCATGCTGTGCCACTACACGAGGATATTGTATACAGGCCAACAACCCATGAGGGTACCAAACAAGAGCCGCTGAAGGATTGCGAACCAGCCAACTCGCCTCCCACATCACTGGCAGCCTAGAGAGCAACGTACCAGCGCCGCCACCATTCACCATTCACCACAACCGCAATCTCCCCCCATCCCTAGGACGACGCCTCCAAGGAGGAACACGCCGTTTGAACGTCGCCATCGTCCGGCCCAAAAGGCCAAGGCTTTCACCTCGGAGCGTGAGGGAGGAAGAGGGTTGGCGAGATTGGAAGCTCGACGCGCCCACAGGAGTGGGCCGGCGCAGGGGCGCCGACGCTGTCGAGGTCGACACATAGTAGACCAGGGGTTTTCCCCGTTCCAGAGCTCCCGCCACCCCACACCCAACAACCAGATCTGGTCGGGCGGGCCGTAGCAAGGGGAAGGAGGTCAGGATCCAGATCCGGCTGAGCCACCGGAGCATTCCTCATCCACGGAGGACCTCCGACGCCCTACTGCTGCCCACACGACCGGAAGGGACAGAGAGCTCCAGCGACGCCATCCACCGGCGAGATCCGCGCAGCCATCTCCACCCGGGTCCGCCACCCCGACTTCCGGAGCCCTCTGCTATGGGCCAGGGCAGACGAGCCTCACTGCCACCTTCACTGGAGGTCGTACACCAAGGCCGGTGGAGTCCTCGTGTAGCGGCAGAGGGAGGGAGGGCTCGAGGCGCTAGGGTTCGGTCACCCACAAGGGGCGACGCGAGAGGAGGGGGGATGGTTTCTAGGGAACCGCTCATGACGTTTTCCTCAAGATGTGGAGCGATACATGTGGACATGTGTAAGTGGGCATGCTTGAATCAAAAATCGGGACATGCTTCTACACGGGCTTAGATTGAGCGTTATATAATCTCTTATTAGCCAAATCGTGTGATAAGACAAAATCACTAATTAAGGGATACCTTTTGCAAAGGTCATCCCATCTCGTCTGGTGGTGATAAGTGGCACACTGCATATGCGACACTTGTTGCAACCTTCGAGTTTTGGTGAGATTTTCCTCCCACGAATGGGAGGCATGGTTTTTCTTTCTTTTTCTAAATTCACTTTTCAAAACATTTTACCTCTTGAACCATGCGTCAAAATCACAAACTTATTTCTCCGTTGCATTTCTCGCATTGAGATCTTTGAGACTAGATCCAATGGTAGCTTTCAATGAACTTCTTTTGGGAAAATCTGTGCTTCCAACCAGTAGCAACTTGTGCTTACAAATTATAGTAACCCGTGCTTCCAAGTAAATTAACTTGTGCTTCAGTTTTTTGGCGAAGCACATATGTGCCTCACTTGGGGAAACAAAAACAGAAACCGAGATGAACCATAAAGAAAAATAGAAAATAAAAAAAACCAGCAAACTGAAAAGCAAAAAAAAAAAGAGCAAGGAAGCACGGTTCACCTTTTTGGGAAGCACAGAAGCACAATTTGTGCTTCTCCCGAGAGCATAACTATGATTCACGTGGACTCACACCTATGCTTCATTTTGGGGGAAGAACAACTATGCTTCACACATGAAAGTGTAAATGTGCCTCACACAGAAGCACAACTATGCTTTTGTGCTTCACGCAAAAAGCACACCAAAAAAGACAAAGAAACCAAAGAATAAATAAAAAAAACAAAAACCTTGAAAAAACCAACCGAAATCGGAAAACTAAAAAACAGGAGAACAATCGGGAAAAACCCCACAGAAAAAATCTACTCCCACGGGGTGCGGCCAACACGCGACATGTGGCGGTGTTGTGGCGCACCGCGTGGCAGCTGGAGTGCTCACCCGTCCTTCGGTAGTGTCCACTGGAAAGCCCCTCGAGGGGGTACCCGGGAACTCGTGGCTAAGAGCATGGGTGGCTATATGTTGATGCCATGTTATTTGAAGTCACTATTTATCATCACTCATATTAAAAGGTTACTGTATTTTTTCACAACTTCTCTCATTTCTTCCCCATTTTTATTATATTTGCCTATAAGCAAGCAAGTGTAGAGGTGGGCTCTTCTTGAGAGAAAACCCTTCTCATTTTTTTCATGCCTCCACTTTACATAGAAAATATCATTGTTTGCTGCCTATAAACCCTTGTTATATTTGCTCTAACTAATATGTGTCGCTGCTCTCTCTATCGCCACATGAAGAGTGCAAGTGAGGTTCTATTTTATTTGAACTATGTGTGATAATGCTAGTGTTTTGGGTAGTTGGGATAAACACTTTAATATTCGCCAGAACAAAAATCTATAAAACTCTCAGAAACGTCATATGTACGATCAGTTAACAAATCAAACTTGTGTCAGCAGAATACGAACATTTGGTCCGATTATGAATAAGATGTGTACTTACCATCGTCATAGTGTTAATGAGTCAAGAAGGCCATGGACTCATTTTCCCACATGGCATTCTGGAAGTGAGATTTGTTAGTCTCGTTGCTGTTGCTGATTGTTATAATTTGCAGTGGTGCTGGCAACCGGGACAAGATAGGAGGCCTGGACTGCAAATTGTGGCTCGATGCCAGCGATTTGACCATCCCCCCCCCCCCCCCCCACCCCTAGTTGATGGGATTTGGTGGATCCGGATCCAGGTCATCATGGGGACGGTACTTGGTAGCAACACGTGCCTCAAATGCTTGGTATACTCTAAAAGCCTTTATGAGCCGATATTGTATCTTTTCTATTTCTTTCTCTTCTAGCACCGTAAACCGTCTTTCTCTAGCTCCCTCATGATTTGTACTCCCTCTGTAATTAGTTAGTTTACAGAGGGACTACATGCAATCTGGACATCCTACAAAGATTCAATGATTATATATTTTACAACATTCTTCTGTGTAGCTTGAAAATCATAATACCAACATCAACTGGACCCCTATTTGCCCCCAACTAACCTACCAATTATCACCTTACCATATGGATTCTACACGTGGTTTCTCTCGATTGTCATCGTACATAACTAGTCAGTGATGAACCAGTTCCTGTGCAGTAGAGATGATTTTCCACTACGATGCACTGGAAGATTTTTACTGAAGCACATCAATTTACATGTGTCCACAAAATTTGGTTTGTCCGGTACACCCATTGAGTGGTTTCACTGCATTTGGGAGTAAGTTAGTACACTGATATTAGATGGTCATGTACTCTCAATCTCTTTGTTGAGTAAATGCACTCCTAATTTTGTTGTGACTAGGAGCAAAATAGTATTGGATGTAATTGGGAGTAAAATAGTAATGCATGCATGGTTTACGACCACTTGTTATGTGCTAAGTTCAATTGGTATAGTTGTCACCATGGGCGGAGCTAGGCCCCAAGCACCCAGGACCACCTCTGAGGCCCGGGATCTTTTTCTTCCCTCATGTATACATAGATAATTTATTTGAACGGTGGAGGGAACTGCTAGCCGACCCAATAAGTGCAACTCAACCATCTCCCTACCTTTGTGAGGTCTACTCCTATTCAGCCCAACTTGTTTTTCCGAGAAAGGCCCACTTTGACAACTTTTATAGTTCAGTTTCAAACTTAGTAAATCCTGCTTAGACCCAATGCCAGCGATGGATACATTGACTAAAGTATTGGTCGAGACTTAACACTCAACGACTTTGATCCCTTTATAGTTGTGCGATATTATGCATTACTATGTTGCCATTACAATTCCCTTTTGTGCGTCTTAAACTCTTCGATTGATGTGGTCACGGAAACTCAAATCAACAAAATGAATGATTCGGTACTATCCCTTGTATCCTTATACTTCGTTTATGTCATGCTTTATCTACTTCATTGCATTGTTGAATTAAAATTCTACGATAGTTGTGCAAATGGGCCATGTTGTTTTATGCTTTGACAAAGGATAGTTTTAGGGAAGTTTATACGCCATTTCTTTTTGCCCGAGGCTTGGTACGATCCTGGCTCCGCCACTAGTTGCCACTCCTATAAAGGAGAAACAAACAACAACAGAGTTGCACTCCACTTGATTTGAGTAGTTGAGTGCATGTGTTAGTGTCAGTGTGGCTCACCAAAAAATGTGCTTACTTTAAGTTTTACTGGTGCAACAACCTCCTTGCCTTTCATTAACCATTGCGATGCAGGTTACTATATATGAAGCTCCTACCCCCCTCTGGATCGATAGAATAGGAGAAGAACATCAATTATAGAAAAGTGGTCGGTTGAGTCATGTTGCCTAGAGGAGCGCAAAGTGTAGAACATAGTGATGGGTGTGGGAGGTATCAGTACAATGTTGGCCAGACCGACCCAGTCGAGATTTACCACATTATCTTGGGGTTGTCAGTAATCTTGACGTGTGCGTGGTTCCGTTGCCAGTCGAATCCCGCGGCCGTGACGAGCGAAGCGACCGGAGAGCTGGCCGGGTCATGCGGACGTCCATTCGTCGTCAGTGGTTTGCAAACTACATCGTACGGCCATGGAGTGCGGTGGAGGGGCCGAGTCCTGTAGTGCATCCATGTTGTACCGGCTAGCTAGTTACTCCAGTAGTACGTGCATGTGTAATGCGTTTGTCGTACGAGTTACCGGAGTTAGTTAGCTGCGTGATGGCCGGCTCATTCGGATCGTCTGGTAGTGGCTGCACGCTGAGTTTGTCTGGGTCCTTATAAGCATCATGTATTCGGCTGTGAGAGTAGCCAGGTAGAGGGCCTGAGGCGAGATGTAGTTGCGTGTGTACGCGTGCGTTTCCAGAGTTGGTGTGAGTCAGCCATGTATATCTTCGTGAGTCAAATACAGAGAAAAAAGACCGGCGTTCGTCGCCGGGGCGTATGTGGCCGCAAGTACTCATGTGCTCGAGTTCGTCTCCTGGCGTCTCCAGTCATCGCGTGAGTTTGGCGTTCCTCGCCGGAGGGCAGCTCGGAGTTCGTCGCCGGTCTGCTCCAACAGAGGTTCCTGGTCATCTTGAGAGTCCATTTGTTGGAGATTTGTGCATCAGTCCCAAAGCTCGTTGGTGCAAACTGTCACATACAAAAAATTCCCATAGCCTCCTTGGCATATATTGGGCAACCAAACTGAGTGTCTTCTGCTCGGATCCAGTTGCATTGTTGACAGACCCTGTGAAAAGAGCCCGTAATCCACTGAATTCTGACATCAATCGATACATTGCATATTTGGACCGTGTGTGTCTGTGCTTCTACATGCGCGCCGGTGTACATGCAGTGCCAGCAGGGGCCGCGCGCGGCAATTGAAGAAGGTGCCAGGGGTGGCGGGGAAGCAAGGCTACTTCATCATCCAGTCGGCGCAGATGGCGTCCTTCACCAACGACGGGTGCAAGGTGAACGGGGACAGCTTGTTGTCAAGCGCGTGCGGCCTCGTCGACGAACCCACTGCCGGAAAGGGGCTGCCGCTCAAGTTTGAGTCCTTCATCAAGTGCAGCGACGAACCCATCCTATGTTTCCTAATACAATCAAATTACTCAACATCCTCCTGCAGTCACAACGTAGCGACGCAGACGGTGAGACTGGAGAAGAATCCGAAGGCAAGCCGACGGACACCCGCACACAGTCGTAACGGTGACGCATCGCGGAGTCGTGGCTGGAGTGGCAACCGACGAGGTTGCTCAAGTAAGGCGATAGCCCTTTGTGCCGTTGTCGAGGTAGCCGAGCGTAGGGTGGTGTAGCCGTGGTCGAGGTAGCCGTGCGAAGAATGCCATGGTCGATGTCGAGTCCGGCTGGCCAGTGTCGAGAAGCCGCCGTGGAGCCGCGGGCGCAAGGGGGCGCCGAGTTAGTCATGGGCGCAGTGGTGTCGAAGTAGTGATGCGTCGGGAAGAAGATGTTGTTGACGACGCGTCGCGGCGGGTTTGCCAAGCCTGGGGGCACATCGTGGACAAAGGCACGCACCGGTGTTGCCCGTACCGGGCATGCATAGACGGACGAAGACGAAGTTGACGAAGCGTCGCACCAGGCTTGCCAGGCCAGGGGACACGTCGTGGACGAAGGCACGCGACGGTGTTGCCAGCACCGGGCATGCGTAGACTGGGACCTGCACGAGCTGTACGTCATGTCGAAGAAGTCGGAGAGGCCAGCAGAGAAGGACTCGATGACGGTTGTGGCGCCAATCGGCGCAGGGCCAATGTCGCCCGCGGTTGTCGGAGTAGATGAAGCGGTCGGGGTAGATGAAGGCGACGCTGGCGACGGGCTGGTGCTGGACGAAGACGAAGGGGGTGGACGGGCGGCTGCAGCGGCTACCGGGGTAGCGGCGGCGGCAGCCGAAGAGGAGCGGCAGTGGCGGCCTGACGGCGGCGGCGGCGGCTAGGTTAGGAGCGCGGCGGCGATGCTCGAAGTAGGCGAAGAACCCTGACAGCGTGACGAAGACCGGCGCGGACGGTGGCGTTCCCGCGCCAAGGGAGACGGCGCGGCGCATACCACGGGAAGTCGACGCGCGGGGACGGCGAAGTGGACCGCGGGCTGCGGCGCTACGGCACGAAGGGGCGACGCAACGGCGGCGGGCAGGTCGGGGCGACGGCAGGAAGACCTCGGGGCGGCGGCGGGGACCGCGGGCCGCGGCGCTACGGGCCGAAGGGGCAGTGCAGCGGCGGAGCGCGGGTCGGTGCAACCGCGGGGACGGCCTCGGGGCGGCGGCTGGGACCGGGTATCGCGGCACTACGGCCCGTAGGGGCGACGCAGCGGCGACACACGAGTCGATGCAGCCGCGAGGAGAACCACGGGGCGGCGGCGTTGCAGCCCGACGGGGCAACGCAACGGCAGCTCGTTGCTCGATCGGCGGAGGGGCGCGCTACACTCGGGGACAATCTTCACGGGACGTGCGGAGGCGCGCGCAACTGACAGGCCAGGTTGGTCGCGCGGCGTAGATGAGGCGGATCGCGGCGGCGAGCGGGTGATCAAGCCGATCGCGCGCGAGGTCGGGGACGCCGCTCGATGGAGGCGTAGTGGCGGCGGAGTCCGGGCTGAGGCCGGCGACGATGGACGGCGTGAGACGTCGTGCAGACGAGTGTGTCGGCACCGGCACCCGTGCTGCCAAAGCAGCGCCGGCGCCCAGGCAGCGATGCCCGAGCGACCAACGGAGCAGCGGCGCCCGAGTTGAGGCATCCAACGAGTGTGACGCAGCCATCCCGACGCAGCCGAGGACGAGGCCGGCGGGATAGACCGCCGGGCCGCCGTGCAGACTTGGCGGAGTCGGGTGACATCAATCGACTGGCAGGCCGGCGCGCGAGCGGCGGCTATGATTGGCCGTTGCTGTTGGGGAACGTAGCAGAAATTCAAAATTTTCTACGCATCACCAAGATCAATCTATGGAGTAATCTAGCAACGAGGGGAAGGGGAGTGCATCTACATACCCTTGTAGATCGCGATGCGGAAGCATTGCAAGAACGCGGATGAAGGAGTCGTACTCGTAGTGATTCAGATCGCGGTTGATTCCGATCTGAGCGCCGAACCACGGCGCCTCCGCGTTCAACACACGTGCAGCCCGGTGACGTCTCCCACGCCTTGCTCCAGCAAGGAGAGAGGGAGAGGTTGGGGAAGACTCCGTCCAGCAACAGCACGACGGCGTGGTGGTGGTGGAGGAGCGTGGCAATCCTGTAGGGCTTCGCCAAGCACCGCGGGAGAGGAGGAGGAGGGAGAGGGGTAGGGCTGCGCCAAGAGAGAGGAAGTCTCATCTGTATGGCAGCCCCAAAAACCCCACTATTTATAGGGGAGGGGGAGGGGCTGCGCCCCATCTAGGGTTCCCCCCCCCCAAGGGGTGCGGCCATCCCTAGATGGGACTTGGAGGGCGGCCAAGGGGGGAGAGAGGAGGCGCACCACTAGGTGGGCCTTAGGCCCATCTGTGCCTAGGGTTTCCCCCTTCCCCCCCCCCTTCCTGCGCCTTGAGCCCCTTGTGGGAGGCGCACCAGCCCACCTAGGGGCTGGTCCCTTCCCACACTTGGCCCACGCAGCCCTCTGGGGCCGGTGGCCCCACCTGGTGGACCCCCGGGACCCTCCCGGTGGTCCCGGTACATTACCGATAGCACCCGAAACTTTTCCGGTGACCAAAACAGGACTTCTCATATATAAATCTTTACCTCCGGACCATTCCGGAACTCCTCGTGACGTCCGGGATCTCATCCGGGACTCCGAACAACATTCGGTAACCACGTATATCTATTCCCTATAACCCTAGCGTCATCGAACCTTAAGTGTGTAGACCCTACGGGTTCGGGAACCATGCAGACATGACCGAGACGTTCTCCGGCCAATAACCAACAGCGGGATCTGGATACCCATGTTGGCTCCCACATGTTCCACGATGATCTCATCGGATGAACCACGATGTCGGGGATTCAATCAATCCCGTATTCAATTCCCTTTGTCTATCGGTATGTCACTTGCCCGAGATTCGATCGTCGGTATCCCGATACCTTGTTCAATCTCGTTACCGGCAAGTCTCTTTACTCGTTCCGTAACACATCATCCCGTGATCAACTCCTTGGTCACATTGTGCACATTATGATGATGTCCTACCGAGTGGGCCCAGAGATACCTCTCCGTTTACACGGAGTGACAAATCCCAGTCTCGATTCGTGCCAACCCAACAGACACTTTCGGAGATACCTGTAGGGCACCTTTATAGCCACCCAGTTACGTTGTGACGTTTGGTACACCCAAAGCATTCCTACGGTATCCGGGAGTTGCACAATCTCATGGTCTAAGGAAATGATACTTGACATTAGAAAAGCTCTTAGCAAACGAACTACACGATCTTGTGCTAGGCTTAGGATTGGGTCTTGTCCATCACATCATTCTCCTAATGATGTGATCCCGTTATCAACGACATCCAATGTCCATGGTTAGGAAACCGTAACCATCTATTGATCAACGAGCTAGTCAACTAGAGGCTTACTAGGGACATGGTGTTGTCTATGTATCCACACATGTATCTGAGTTTCCTATCAATACAATTCTAGCATGGATAATAAACGATTATCATGAACAAGGAAATATAATAATAACCAATTTATTATTGCCTCTAGGGCATATTTCCAACAGTTGCATGGCGCGAGGCCGCTGGGTGGAGGCGATGCAGGTGTCCCGGTCGGAGAGGGCGTAGACGGTCGGCGTAGATCGACGGGCGGGCCGGGGCGCAGACGACGGTCGTGAGGGGCCGCCTGTCGCGCGCGGCCCGCGGGGTCGATGAAGGAGCCGGCCGGTCGCGACGGTGTCGGAGTAGAGGCGCACGGAGGTCGACGACGGCGGCGGGCGACGCATACCGATCAAGCAGATCAAAAAACCAAAAAAACGCCGATCAAAATGACCGGCGAGAGAGCGAAAAAACCCGGAGCAAGGGCTCGGGAAAAAGACTCTCTAGGGCAGCCGGCCAACACGGCCGGCGGAAGAACCCTAGGTACAAGCGGCGCATCCCCCGGCGGCGGTCATGGCGGCCGACCGCCCCGGGGGCGGCGCGCGGGTGCGGAAGCGGCGGCGGCTAGGGTTTGGATCGTGATTAGGCTGATACCATGTTAAAAGGTAGAGAGCAAGATTTGGTGGAATAGTTGTTGTATTGCATGAGCCTCATGGGCATATATATAGGAGTACATGATCTACTTAGAGTACAAGATAAGCCAGAATATTCCTAGTTTATCCTATATTTCCTAATACAACCACGTTACTCAACATGCAGGCTCGATACTTCCTCAACAACTTCTTTCACCCAACGACCCCAACAAATGCTAGTGATCAATCTTTCCGTCCGTCATGTACGTACTTGTAGGACATGAATAAAATGGGTCGGGATTAATTAGATGTTGAAGTGGTCCGCGGTGAGGAGATGACCGTTAGCCTGGAGAGCGCTCGCGCCCTGCTCTCGCCCGCACGTTCGCACCCTGCGGATGCCACCGACGCCAGAAGGGAGGATCCGGTGGCCGGTGCGTCCCCGTGGCGGTCGGTGTCGCCAGGGCCCGGGGTGGTGCTCCGTCCTGGAGGGTGTGGGGGCAGTTCTGGTTGCTTTCCGGCGGGTCTGACAATGAGGAGGACGGTGCCCAGGAGGGGTTGGTCTAGCCGTGCGCAATGGGGGCGGGGCGGTCTGAGGTTGGAGGGAGAGGGGATTCGACCGTCGTCGTGGCCGGCGCGGGCGGCGCGGCGTGCGCTGCTGGTGCGGCCTTGGCCTTGGCGGGGGACCCTGGCCCGATCCTGGATCTGGCAGAGGGGGATCGGGATCGGGATCCGGGGGCACTTACTCCTGCTCCGGCCGGCGCCGCGTCGGGCGGCAAGGGATCGGCGGATGGTGGGTGGCTGATGATGCGGCGGCGCAAGTCTAGCCGTGCTGGCTGGCTGAAGGGGCTGACGGTCTCGGGCGGGGCGGGCTTGTGGTCACCTTGGTCGCCGGGATCCGCGGGCTCGCCTCGTGAGGAGAGGGGTCTGGGGCCGCGGGGTCTGGCGCTGGGTCCAGGGGTGGCTCGCGCCATGGGGGAGGGCATGCAGTGGCGGCTACGGTTGCGCCGGCGCCGCCGCCGGTGTTCTCGATGGCCTGCTTTCCGCCGCTGGCCGGCGTCATCGGGGTGCAGGAGGAGAGGGGATCCGTGCCGGGGGGCGACGGGGCCGTGGGGCGGGCTGCTTCTGCGGGCCGGGCCTGGGCCTTGGGCCGTCCTTTGGCTTCAGCTTCGCTGAGATGGTGGCCAGGCCTCTAGGGGTCGCTGGGCTACCGCCTCCATCCAGGCCCGTTCCCCCTCTCAGCCTGGCCCGGGATGCGCCCACTCGGCAGCTCCTTTATAAGCGCTAGTGGTGGGTGCCCAAGGGGTATCTCTCTCGCGGGTTAGGGTTCCCAGCAGCGCCGCGCGACATCAGGAGGTGGGGCAAGCGAGCGCGGTTCATTTCTTCGGTGGAGGCGCCGGAGTTGGTGGCGGCGGCGGTCCGGATGGAGAAGGAGAGGCGGCTCCAGGCGCACGGACGCAACAAGCGTCCCAGGGAGGAGCTGGCGGTCGCCGACGAGGAACACGCGCGAGAGGAAGAGCTCCGGGCCCAGCTCTCGACTCGCAGGGAGTCGCAGTCGAGGGACCGGTCCGGAGCGGCGCCGGGGCGTGGTCATGATCGCCAAGGAGGTCGTCGTCCAGGGGTAGGGACTCGCCGTCCGCTCTCCCTCCTCCGCCCCTGGTCCTCCTCCTCCTCGTCCTGGACAGCAGCGCCCTGCTGGTCAGGGAGGGGGAGCTGCGGCTGGTGGGGGGGAGTGGGGTCAATGGAGGGGTGAGGGTGAGGGTGACCGCCGTGCTCGAGACGGAGACGAAACTTCTTTCCGACAGGTGAGGTGGCCGCTGGCCGGGGAAAGAGGGGGCTCGAGCCAAAATCTATCGGAGGTGATGTGCTTCAAATGCGGCCGCAAGGGGCACTACCAGATCGAATGCGAGAATGAGCCTCTGTGCTTTGTCTGCAAGGAGGAGGGACACACCTCCAACCACTGCCCATCCCGCTTGTCAAAACCGGAGCTTGTTATGTATGGCTATGGGGTGAAGGACCAGGGTTTCTACTTGCTGGAAGGGGGGCTGATGAGGAAGATCAGATCCCTCCCAATGCGACTTCGGTGGTAATCACAGAGGGGGAGGCAACGGAGGAATCGATCAAGAGTGACTTGAGTGACATGTGGGAATCGGAATGGGATTGGAAAGTGTCTATGGTGCGACGGAATTGCTTCTCTGTGATCTACCCTTCCAAGGCTGCTCTGAGGATGGCGAAGAAAAGCGGTACCATCACATTGCCGATTAGTGGACACAAGGCTGAGGTGGGTGAACCGTTCTCGGAACCGTACGCGGTGTCATGGCGTCAAGAGTGCTGGGTGCGTATCACGGGCATCCCAAATCGACTTCGCCAAGTCCCGCTCATCAAGGAGATTATTTGTGTGGTTGGAAAGGCCGTGGTTGTGGATGAGTTGTCAATTGTGAGGCCAGACATGGGTGGCCTTAGAGGCTCGCCGATTTGGGCAAAGATCTGGTGCAGGGATCCTACCAAAGTCAACGGGTTTTTCGAGATCTTCCGAGGCCTCAGTGGGTTTATGATCCGGGTGGACCGTGAGGTGGGGGGCCCTGTTGCACCGCCTCCTTCCCCTCCTCGTCCTCGTCCCCCAACTGATGAGGATCCTGAAGGTGATGAAGAGTCAGCCCCTAGTTTGAACACGGCGGAATGGGATGCGGCCGGCAAGTCTAAGGCGGCCTCCACGGGCGGGACCTCTTCGGTGGCAGTGGTCACCTCTGGACCGAAGGGCCAGTCGGCGGCTTTGGTGGTGCAACTTGGGGCGCTGGGAGTAGGGTAGCCGGCTGCGACAAATACCTCTCTCCTTCCTGCCATCGACACGCCACGAATGCTTCGACGCGACTCGGCCCCGTTACTGATGGAGGTTGATCAATATGGATCCAACTTGGCGGGCGATCAGCTGGTGTTCAAGGAGACAACTCCACCAGTCTCCCTGAAAGGCGGGTCTCTCTCCCAGTCGATGTTGGGTGTGGAGCTGGCTAGGGGGCGTGCTATGGGATCGGGCATCACGGCTGCATCCCCAATCCCCAGTGCGTCTTCCACCCCCTGCTCTGGCACCCCGTGCTCCTCTCCCCCGCTACGATCCGCGACTTCTATCTCCACGCAGCTGGGAGCGACTCTTTTCGCTCGGGCTACGGCCATCACGCCGACTCAGCTTGTCGAGAGCTTCCTTGGGGAGGAGTTCACTGATAACTTGATGGATGTGGAGGAGTGTGTGGCGGTGTTCGACACCATTCGAGATGAGCCCGAGACACGCATGGAGGAACTAGTCAAGGCGCGGGTGGGGGAGGCGGTGTCTCCGGTTCGGGCATCAAGAACAAGTGTTCGGGCGGCAGCATCCAAGGCATCCAAGATGATGGACAAGGCCATGACTCTCAAAGTGTCAAAAACTCTCCAAGGTATAACTTCCAAACCCATTTCCAGATCCATGTAATCTTTTAAGGTTTTAGTGATGACCTCGAATGCTCACTTGTTGCGAGTTGCTAAGGATAGCAATGTTATCTTGGGATCCAGGGATCGATCCCCGCTAGAGGTGCTGGAGTGTTTCCGTGCTCAGGAGGAGCCACAGGCGGCGATTGCTGAGGCCATTGCTCGACAAAGTTTGGCGAAGACGGCGGAGGCCGAAGCCAGGGCACAGGGGGTGGATAGTCCTGCCAGGGAGACGGCAGCACTATCCGCCCGTGGCGCTGCTGCAGGCCGAGGCAGGGGAAGGGGCCGTGGGCGTGGCCGGGGCCGGGGCCGTGGCCGAGGGCGTGGCAGGGGCACCACAAGTCTGATTACTCAGGATGCTGAGGGGGGGTCCCGATCCCCAGTGGTAGAGCAATGAGGGGCCTTTTCTGGAACATACGGGGGTTCGGGCAACGGGATAGGAGGCGCCAATTGATCGAGTATATTAGGCAACAGCGGCTCGATTTCGTGGGGTTGCAGGAGACCATCCGGGCGTCCTTCTCCACGGTAGAGCTCGATTCCCTGGCAGGGTTGATGCCTTTCCAATGGGAGTGGGTGCTGGCTCTGGAAGATCCGGCGGTATCCTCCTCGGGGTGAATAAAGACTCATTCGAGGTGATGGCATTCTCGAGAGGAGAATTCTATGTGAGTGTAGAGCTATACAGAAGAATAATAACTTCAAATGGGAGTTGATGGTGGTTTACGGGCCAACGGACCATTCTCGGTCCGTGGATTTCTTGAGGGAATTATATGGCAAGATGGCGAACCATCCAAATCCAGTAGTGATAGGGGGGATTTTAATCTCATTCGATCTGCAGAAGACAAAAGCAATCGGGTGGTGACCGACCAAGGGCTGGTAGATAATGATTGGATTGCTGACCTAGCCCTTGTGGAACTACCTCATGTGGGGGGCCCTCTTCACATGGACCAATAATCAGGATGGCCCGATTAGATGTGTTTTAGACAGAGTCTTCATGTCAACCGACTGGGAGACAAGATTCCCCAATTGCTCTCTCTCGGCAGAAACACGTTTGGGGTCAGACCATTGCCCGCTCATTATGCAATCTGGGGAATCGTTTCGTCAAATTCCAAAACGTTTCTTCTTTGAGAAACAATGGCTACTCCAACTTGGGTTCGTCGCGAGGGTTGCCATTTTGAGCATCACACAAAGGCCCATAATGGTGCGGCCGATTAGCCAGTGTTGCCATTCATCGAGAGCATCACACAAAGGCCCACAATTTTTCAACCTTGTCCATGAGTTCACTTTGGGGAAAATCGATGTGAAACGACTGAACTATGGGGTCCTAGCGCTACTCCCTAAAGTCCAGGGTGCGGGCAATATTAGGCAGTATCGATCGATCACCTTGATCAATGTGAGTTTTAGACTTCTTGCAAAGGGATTTGCGACCCGTTTGGCACCGGTGGCCAACAAGATCATTGACCCAAACCAAACCGCTTTCATCAAAGGGAGAAGCATCTTGGATGGGATTGCGGTGCTTCACGAAGTTCTTCACGAAATCAGAACAACTAAGGAAGAGGTGTTTATTCTCAAGATCGATTTCGAGAAGGCATATGATAGGGCTAGATGGGAATTCCTAGAGGACGTGCTTAAGGCTAAGGGTTATGATCCACTTTGGATCAGTTGGATGCGGCAATTGGTCCAGGGAGGGCAAACGGCGGTAAATATCAATGGGGAGGTGGGCCCATACTTTAGAAACCAGAGAGGAGTTCGGCAAGGGGATCCTATTTCACCCCTGCTTTTCAACATTTTGGCAGATGCCTTGGCTTCAATTCTTGACCGGGCAAAGGGGGCCGGCCACATTTCAGGGGTGGCGGAAGGCATCATCCCTGGAGGCATAACGCATCTTCAATATGCGGATGACACCCTTATTTTCATTAAAAACTCCGAACGTGAGATTCTGAATCTCAAATTCCTCTTAATGTGCTTTGAGGAGATGTCCGGCCTAAAAATTAACTTCGCAAAGAGCGAGGCCATCGTCACAGGAGGGGATCTCGAATCGCAATTGAGGGCGGCCCATATAATGAACTGCGAGCTCGGGTCTATTCCAATAAAATATCTAGGTATGCCCATCTCTGCGAGGGCTATTTCTATGGGGGAGTTCCAACCGGTGGTCGATAAAACGGCTGCGTGTGTGGAGCCTTGGCAGGGCAAACTATTGGCGTCAGGAGGCCGGCTTGTCCTTATCAATGACTGCCTTACGAACATCCCGATGTTCGTCATGGGGTTTTACCTTCTGCGGGATGGGATACATGATAAACTGAATAAAATTTGCTCCCGGTTTTTTGGGCTAAAGAAAACGGGAGACAAAAATACCATATTGTGAGTTGGGACAATATTTGTCAGCCAAAGGAGGTTGGGGGCTTGGGTGTTATTAACACCAAAGTAATGAATTGGTGCCTTATGTCCAAATGGGCGTGGAAAATATTAACGGGTCAAGGAGGCATGTGGTTGGATATCTTTACCCGGAAATACCTAGTATAGGATGGGGTGGATTTTCGGAGAAGCGCAAAGCTCTCCCAGTTTGCGAGGGACGTTAGGAAAGTCCAGCCACTTCTCCGTCTTGGAACCCAATTTGTGGTTCATAATGGTCGGGCCGCGTGTTTTTGGATGGATAGATGGTGTGACAATGACCGTCTCTGCGATATGTTCCCGGCCCTGTTTGCCATTGCCCTGAACCAGGACGCAAAAGTGGCGAAAGTTTGGCATCATGGCCAATGGGTGCCCCAATTCCGTAGATCCTTGGGGGCCGGTGAAATTAATGAATGGGAACAATTGAGAGAGAAAATAAGAAGGCAGCAAATTACTCTGGGACGCGACGAAGTTATATGGCGTCTTGAACCATCGGGGTGTTTCTCCACCGGATCATTATACAAGGAAATTTTTAAATCCACAACCCCTTGTGATCTCTCAGGCATATGGAAGGCAAGACTCCCAGCCAAAATTAAAATTTTCCTGTGGCAAGTGACGCGAGATAGAATCACTAGTGGGGATCAAGTCCAGAAAAGAAGGGACCCGCGCAGTAGCGGCACCAGGAATTGGCCACGTCCCAGGCAGCCTTCGTCACTGTAGCGCACAGTAGCGCTGTAGCTACAGTAAACGCTGCAAATCAACGAAGCGGCCAGCCCTCACGCCCCAAGCAGCCGCCCGGGCTGCCTGGGGCCTGTCTCCGCCGCTGGGCCCGGGTGATGGCAAATGCATATGGTGCGGTCAACCCGAAGACCGTGATCATATCCTTTTTAGATGTATAATGGCTAGATTTGTGTAGAGCGCGGTGAGGGCAGTGACAGGGTCCTCGTGGAATCCGAGTGGGTTCTCGGAATTCTACCGGCTTGCGGCTGCCACATATGGGGGAGACAGGAGGATGACATGGCTAGGGTTTGGAGCCATTGCTTGGGCCCTTTGGGCCACGCGAAATAAAGCCTTAATAGAGGGACAATTCATCAAGCATCTAGCTAATCTTTTGTACAAAATGGTGTCTTTTATGCAGCTTTGGAAGCTTCTGGCAAGGCCAAAGGACAGAGGGCGCGTTCAGGAGCTCGTGGCAAAGGTGCGGGCAAGATGCACTGGGTTGTGCCGAACATCATGACAGATATCCCCGGCTGATCGCTGCCGACGCTCGCTACCTCGACAGCTTTTCATCCTCTTGGTGTTAGATTAGCCAGCGCTGCGCCGCTGTGTCTCAGCCCATGGGCTTGTATCCCTGTTATTTGCTTTCTGTTGGACTATTTATCTTGTGAACCTGTAAGGGCCTCAGTCTAAGGCCGGGCAAGCGCCTCTTTTCTAAAAAAAACTGGGATATGCATGCGGTGATGTAATGTTGATTTAAGTTTCTTCTGTTGTTGTAGTGGTTTGTAAGCTTCTTTTAATTAGACACGGCATTGTCGGAATAACTCTGAATTGGGAAGTGTAAGTCATGTCATGTGATGACCGACTGATGTGCTGCAAGGCTTGTGATCTTTAACTATTTCATAAGTTCATTCAAGTCAAGTTTATCGTTTTCCCGAAGATGTGGACAGATACATGTGGACATGTGTAAGTGGGTCTGTTTGAATAAAAACTGGGACATGCATCTACATGGGTTGAGATTGAGCGTTATATAAGCTCTTATTGCCCAAAAAGCCCACAAATTGCATCGTGTGATAAGAGCATGGATGGCTATATGATGATGCCATGTCATTTAGAGCCATTATTTACCATCACTCATATAATAAGGTTACTATTTTTTTTTTGGCATCTTCTCTCTTTTTCTTCTCCATTTTTATTATATTTTCCTATAAGCAAGTGTGGAGCAGGGCTCTTTCGCTGTTGTACGAGAGTAAACTTGTTTCATTTTTTCATGTCTCCCCTTTTCATAGAAAAAATGTCATTGTAAGCGGCCTATAAACCTCTTATTATATTTTCTCTAATTAATACATGCGGGCACTCTCTATTTTCGCCAGAAGAATGCAAGTTGGTCCTATTTTATTCGAACTCTATGTAGTAATGCTAGTTTTTAGGTACTCCCTCCGTTTCTTTTTAGTCTGCATATAAAGTGTTTATCCCAGATACTTCCTCCGTTTCTTTTGGCTCCGCATATAAGATTTGTTTGAAGTCAAACTAAGCAAAATTGGACCAAATTGTATCAAAAAATATAAACATCTACAATACTAAAATTATACAGTATGAAAATTAATTTTATAATGCATCTAATAATATTGGTTTCGTATTGTGAATGTTGATATTTTTTAATATAAACTTAAAATTTGTCATAAAAAATCCATAAAGCTCTCCGGAATGTCATATCTCCGATTACTTAACAAATCAAACTTTCTCAACAGAATACCTACATTTGATTCAACTATGAATAAGATATGTACTTACCATCGTCATAGCAGTGTTGATGAGCCAAGAAGCTCATGGGTTCGTTGCTCACATGCCATTTGGGAAGTAAGATTTGTTTGTCTGATTGTCACTGGTGATTGCTATAATTTGCAATGGTGACAGTTTCCGGGACAAGATAGGGGCCCTGGAGCGCAAATGGTGGCTCGATGCCAGCGAATGTCGCATTCTTTCCCCACCTAGTTAATGAGATTTTTCTTTTTTGAAGAATTGGACAGTAGGAGAGGCTCCGGGTCCAGCATCATGGGGACGATGCTTGGTCGATGTGCCATATTAACACATGCCTCACATGTGTGTTTGACTCTTGTCTCTCAAAGCCTTTATGAGCCAATATTGTATCTTTAATTTCTATTTCTTTCTCTTCTACTCCCTCCGTTCCTAAATACTTGTCTTTCTAGGCATTTCAACAAGTGACTACATACGGAGTAAAATGAGTGAATCTACACTTGAAAATATGTCTACATACATCCGTATGTGATAGTCATTTGAAATGCCTAAAAAGACAAGTATTTAGGAACGGAGGGAGTAGCACCATAAACCATCTTGCTCTAGTTCTCTCATGTTCTGTACATCATACAATATGGGCATCCTACAAAGATTCGATGATTATATATTTTACAATAATCTTCTATTCAGTAGCTTGAGAATCGTACTGCCAACATAAACTTGACCCATGTTTTTCCTTAGACTAGACGACCATTTAGCACATAGTCATATGGATTCTACATGTGGTTTCTCTTGACTGTCATTTTACATAGCTAGTCAGTGATGAACCGTTTCCTGTGCCGTAGAGAGAATTTTCCACAATGATGCACTAGAAGCTTTTTACTCAAGCAGACTATGCATATCAACTTACATATGTGCAGGGAATTCGGTTTGGTCGGTACACCATTGAGTGGTTTCACCGCATTCGGGGGTATGTTAGTACATTGAGATCAGATGGTAATGTAACCCAATCTCTTTATTGAGTTTTTTTTCGAAAAGGAGGTTATCCCCCGGCCTCTGTATCAGAAAGATGCATGCGGCCATTTTATTAATAAGCAAACAGTTCAACAAAGTCTCCAAGTCTCAAAAAGCAAAAGGGCTCACAAAGAGCTAAAAATATGAAAACGGGATAGTCACAACCGGCGGAATAAAGATAGATAGGAAACTAAACGCCTGTCCTATTACATGTCGACCGCCATCCAAACCGGTTAAAGATAGCTCCGCTACCGTCTCCCAACGGATAGACCCAGTAACCATACGCTCCTTGGCATCCGTCCGAGTGAGTAGCGACCACATACGGATCAATGTAGTGGCCCGGAAAATAACCTGCAAGAAATGAATATGTGTTGTTCTGTTAAAAACCAAATCGTTCCTGCAGTTCCATATAGCCCATAATAAAGCACATACTCCTACACGGATATGTTTCACTATTTCTGTCTCAACTCCATTTAGCCACGTCCCGAATAACGTGTGGATGCTATTTGGAGGAGTAATGTTAAACGCTATACGAACAGACTGCCATAAAATTTTTGCCATTGGGCAATAAAAAAAGAGGTGTTTGATAGATTCATCATGATCACAGAAGCTACATCTTCGAGATCTTGTCCAGATACGTTTTGCAAATTGTCCTTAGTGAGAATGACTTGTTTTTGGACAAACCAACATGAACACTTTAATTTTTAAGGGCACTTTGACTTTCCAAATGTGCACAGATCGTGGGATAGAGCCAGAGTTGATAATATCCAAATACATGAATTTACCGAAAACACTCCATTCTTGGTTAGTTTCCAGTGCAACTGGTCTGACTGTTGAGAAAGGTGAACATCCATCAATCTTCTCACAAGATGGAGCCAACCTTCCCAATGATTTCCCACTAAAGTCCTCCTGAATTGAATATTTAGAGGATTGGACTGTAATACTGTTGCAACGTAAGCATCTCTACGTTGAACAATATTTTAGAGAGAAGGATATTGGATAGCTAGAAGCATCTCCCTTAGCCACGTATCCTCCCAGAATCTCGTGGAAGTATCATTACCAATGATAATTTTTGTCCTATGGAAGAAGGCTGATTTCACTCTCATCATTCCTTTCCAAAATGGCGAATCGGTTGGTCTGACCATTACCTGGGATAAGGTTTTAGAATGAAGGTATTTATTACGCAGAATCTGGGCCCATGTGGCATCGGTCTCTACAGATAGCTTGTACAGCCACTTGTTGAGAAGGCATCTGTTCTTCACCCCTAAATTTTCAATGCCAAGACCACCTTGGTCTTTTGTCCTACAAATAATATCCCATTTGGCAAGTCTGTATTTTCGTTTTAACTCATCACTTTGCCAGAAAAAACGCGATCGATAGAAGTCCAGTCTTTTCTGTACCCTTACTGGTACCTCGAAGAAGGACAAGAGAAACATTGGCACACTCGTGAGCACCTAATTGATGAGAATTAGTCGGCCTCCACATGACATAAGTTTTCCCTTCCAGCAACCTAGTTTCTTTTCAAATCGATCTTCAATGCACTTTCATTCTTTGTTAGAGAGCTTGCGATGGTGAATCGGTATGCCCAAATATGTAAAAGGAAACGAACCCAACCCACATCCAAATAGTTATTTGTAAGCTTCTTGTTCGTCTTTAGCTCTCCCAAAGCAGAACAATTCACTTTGATGGAAGTTAATCTTTAACCCCGATAACTGCTCGAATAAGCATAACACAAGCTTCATATTTCTTACTTTTGCCAGATCGTGCTCCATGAAGATGATAGTATCATCAGCGTACTATAGAATGGACACTCCTCCATCCAGTAGATGCGGGACGAGACCACCTACTTGGCCATTTTCTTTCGCTCTTCCTATTAGAATTGTCAACATGTCCACTACTATGTTGAACAAGATAGGTGACATCGGCTCTCCCTGCCTTAGACCCTTGTGTGTTTGAAAATAATGACCTATGCCATCATTCACTTTGATTCCGACACTGCCTTTTTGCGTGAAAGAATCTACCTACTTTCTCCAGGACTGATCGAATCCTTTCATCCGCAAGGCCTGCTGAAAAAATGGCCACTTAACCTTATCGTACGCTTTCTCAAAGTCCACCTTAAAACCCACCCCATCTAGTTTTTTTCGTGTGGATTTCATGGAGCGTTTCATGTAGGACCACAACCCCTTCAAGGATGTTTCTGTCCGGCATGAAGGCTGTTTGAGATGGTTGCACCATACTGTGTGCAATCTGCGTCAGCCTGTTAGTCCCCACCTTGGTGAAGATTTTAAAGCTCACATTAAGAAGGCATATCGGTCGGAACTGCTCAATCCGCACCGCCTCTGTCTTCTTAGGGAGCAAAGTTATCGTTCCGAAATTTAAGTGAAATAAATGCAAATGCCCAGAAAATAAATCATGGAACATTGGAAGCATATCACCCTTAATAATATGCCAGCACATTTTATAAAACTCAACGGGAAAGCCATTAGGCCCAGGAGCTTTATTATTTTTCATCTGTGAAATCGCCTCAAACACCTCTTTCTCCAAAAATGGGGCGGTCAAGATTTCATTCTCATCAGTCGCAAGTTGAGGGATATCCTCAACCCTTGACTCGTCTAAGGACACAAAACTATCCTCAGGAGCCCCAAACAGCTGCTTGTAATAATTGGTGATGTATAATTTTAGGTTCTCCTGTCCCAAAATTGTCCCCTCATCTTGCTCGAGCTGAAAATTTTTCTTCTTTCGATGGTTGCCATTCACAATCATATGAAAGAATTGCGTGTTATAATCCCCTTGGACGACTTTTCGCACTTTAGCTCTTAGCGCCCACTTTAATTCTTCCCCTCGAAGCAATTCTTCCTCTCTTTATTGAGTAAATGTACATAATTGGTTGTAACCGGGAACGAAATAGTATTGGACATAATTGGGAGTAAATATTAGTGCATGAATTGAATACTAGAAGCTTATGGTCGATATTTATTTAGATCACATCCTATGATATGTGTTTACTATTATGTGCCCAATGTACACATGGTTTATGGCCACTTGTTTTGTGCTAAGTTCAATTGGTATAGTTGCCACCATGGGGTGGAGTTGGGCCCGAAGAACCCAGGACCATGACCAGGACGAGGGCCTGGGCCTAGGATTTTTCTTCTTCCCCGTGACTACAGAGATAATGGATTTGACCCGTGGAGGGAAATTCTGGCCAACCTAATAAGTGCAACTCAACAATTAATCCCTACCATTGTGAGGTCTATCACTCCTATTCAGCCCTTTTTTTTTAGAAAGACCCACTTGGAAAACTTTTACATGTTAACCCAGCTCAACTTAGTAAATCCCGCCTACACCCAATGCAAGTGAATGGATACATCAACTAGGTATTGGTCTAGACCTAACACTCGGCGACTTTGATCCCTTCATTGTTGTGAACTATTATGCACTACCATGTTGCCTTAGCAATTCCTTTTTCTGTGTCTTAAACTATTGGATTGATGTGGTCATAGAGGCTCAAATCAACCAAACGAATGATTTGGTACTATCCCTTGTTCCTTGTACTTCGTTTCCGTCATGTTTTGTCTACCTCATTTCATCGTTGAACACCAAATTCAAATTCTATGATAATTGTACAATTGAGTCATGTTGTTTTGTGCTTTGAGGATAGTTTTAGGGATGTTTATACGTATTTGCATTTCATCCGAGGCTTGGTACGATCTTGGCTCCGCCACTGGCTTCCACTCCTATAAAGGAGAAATGAACAACAACAGAGTTGCACTCCACTTGACTTGAGTAGTTGAGTGCATGTGTTAGTTCAATGTGGCTCACCAAAAAATGTGCTAAGTTTCAGTTCGACTGGTGTAACAACGCTTGCCTTTTATTAACTGTGATATAGATCGTAGACCAAGAGAAGTGGATGAATTCAAGAAAGGTGATCAGATGAATTGATGTTGCTTAGAGGAGCACAGAGTGTAGAACCTAGAGATGGGCATGGGAGCTATCAGTAAAATGTTGGCCAGACCGACCCAATCCAGATTTACCAAAAGTATCTTGGGGTCTATGGTGTATCTTGAGAGTCCATTTGTTAGAGATCCGTGCATCGGTCCAAAAGCTCGTGGCTGCAAACTCCCCAATACAAAGATGCCTATAGCCTCCTTGGCATGTGCGCATTAGGCAACCAATGTGTATTGAGTATCTTCTGCTCGGACCCAAGTTGCACTGTTGATAGGCCCAAGAGCTCACAATTGATGGGTCTTTGTTTTAGTCGACTGGTAACTCGAGGATCACACTGGCAATTCTTTAGACCCGACAGCTCTCCCCTCTCTCCACCGTCGAAGTGCCTTGGAGGCGGTGAGCCACGAGCAGACACACAGTGACCACCGTTGTCGTGGATCTACAATGGCTAGTTAGGCCATATCTTGTTCATGGAGCTCGTACCACCATCGCCCATCCCTAGTGCCAACTTCATCCTGTTCAAGCCATTGTTATTTATTTATCTTCCAGTAGTTCTCATGATCTATTCTGTAGATATATCTGAAAATGTCTACTTGCATGATTTCTCGTGAAAAAGACAACCATGGTTGTGCTTGCCAAGCGCCTCCTTGTTTTCTCCTTCTCATCCATGATCCTCTCTCTTCTCGGCACGGGTGCCTCGACCATGACCTGCCCCCGCCTCCAACAACGGTGAACTGCAGGAGTGCAGGTATAGTGGGTACAACACCGACATGGGCGCATCCCTAACCGTCGTTACCCCATCCTCTGCCTTCTTCAACTACGATACGGATCTCATGCATGCTCCTTCATTCTGACATCGATCGATACAGTGCATAAATGTGTCGTGTGTGCTTGTGCTTGTGCAGGCACGACTGTGTACCTGCAGTGCCAGCATGGCCCGTGGTGGCTGAAGAAGGTGGGAGCGTGAAAGGGCAAGGCGGTTACTTCACCAACCAAGTCATGGTAGATGGCGTCCTTCACCAGCAATGAATGAAGGTGTACGTGGAAAGCTCGTCGTCGAGTGTGTGCAGCCTTGTCAATGAACCCACCGTCGGCGAGGGCTTGCCGCTCAAGTTCGAGTTCTTCGTCAAGCGCGATGATGGCCTACAGGTGCTCTACTCCGTCGGCAACTTCTCCTTCCGCCCCAGAGACCCCAGCAAGTGCTACCGATCCATCCAGCCATCATTGGAAACCCATAAATGTACTTGTAGTTGTAGAACTTGAATAAATGCATTAGGATTAGTTGTCTATTGGAGATGCGCTCATTAACTAGCTGGGATATGCAAGCAGTGTTGTAAGATTGAACGTTTAAGTTTCTTCGGTTTGGTAGTGGTTTTGTAAGCTTCTTCTAGTTAGCCAATTGCATGGTCCAAATAACTTGAATATGAATTGGGAGTGTAAGTCTTGTCATGTGAGGAGCTGCAAGGCTTTTGTGTTCTATCTGTAACTATTTTGTAAGTTTACTCAAGTCGGTTTTGTCAGTGTTATCGTTCCACCACCGGAGCATGATACTTTTTTTATAAAGAACATCTCATTGAATTGATATATCGAGGTGATACAACCGTATTAAAAGAATGCCCGGCCTCTACATAACATGATGCACACAACCAACAAGTTCTAACAACCCAAAAATAAACATTGTTTTACAGCAAAATAAATAAATCAATCGAGCCTATAGTGGGGCAGATCCTATCCGGAGATTACACCGCCATCCATGGAGGGAGAAAACCTCATTGGTCGTACGCTCCAGCAGTGTATAGTCGCCATCATAAAAAGGTCTCTGTCCTCCAACCTCTGCGGGATAGACCAAGTACGGATTCATCACACACATGCATGAATAACCTGCACAGGAGAAAAATACATAAAGGAAATATGCCCTAGAGGCAATAATAAAGTTGTTATTTTATATTTGCTTATATCATGGTAAATGTTTATTATTCATGCTAGAATTGTATTAACCGGAAACTTGATACATGTGTGCATACATAGACAAAACACAGTGTCCCTAGTAAGCCTCTACTAGACTAGCTCGTTAATCAAAGATTGTTAAGTTTCCAAACCATAGACATGTGTTGTCATTTGATGAATGGGATCACATCATTAGGAGAATGATGTGATGGACAAGACCCATCCGTTAGCTTAGCATAATGATCGTTAAGTTTTATTGCTATTGCTTTCTTCATGACTTATACATATTCCTTTGACTATGAGATTATGCAACTCTCGGATACCGGAGGAATACCTTGTGTGCTATCAAACGTCACAACGTAACTGGGTGATTATAAAGATGTTCTACAGGTATCTCCGGAGGTATTTGTTGGGTTGGCATAGATCAAGATTAGGGTTTGTCACTCCGATATCCGAGAGGTATCTCTGGGCCCTCTCGGTAATGCACATCATAATAAGCCTTGCAAGCAATGTAACTAATGAGTTAGTTAAGCGATGATGCATTACATAATGAGTAAAGAGACTTGCCGGTAACAAGATTGAACTAGGTATGAAGATACCGACGATCGAATCTCGGGCAAGTAACATATCGATGACAAAGGAAATAACGTATGTTGTCACAACGGTTCGACCGATAAAGATCTTCGCAGAATATGTGGGAGCCAATATGAGCATCCAAGTTCCGCTATTGGTTATTGACCGGAGAGGTGTCTCGGTCATGTCTACATCGTTCTCGAACCCGTAGGGTCCGCACGCTTAACGTTCGATGACGATTTGTATTATATGAGTTATGTGATTTGGTGACCAAATGTTGTTCGGAGTCCTGGATGAGATCATGGACATAACGAGGAGTCTCGACGTATCGGGTCACCGGAAGGGGTTCCGGGCTACCCTCGGCAAACTATATGGGCCTTATTGGCCAAGAGGGGAAACACACCAGCCACAAAGGGGCTGGTGCGCCCCCCCCCCCATATGGGCTGGCCAAATTGGAGAAGGAAAGGGGAAGGAGGAAAGGAAAAAGGGAATAGGATTCCCCATTCCCCCTCTTCCCTTCCTACTCCGAATAGGAATAGGAAAGGGGGGAGGCCGAATTGGGAGGTGCCCAAGTAGGATTCCTCCTACTTGGGGCGCCCCCTTGGCTACCTCTCCTCCGCTCCAACCTATATATATGAGGGGGGCACCGCTAGAACACCCAACGAACATTGTTAGCCGTGTGCGGCGCCCCCCTCCATAGTTTACGCCTCCGGTCATATTCACGTAGTGCTTAGGCGAAGCCCTGCGTGGATCACTTCACCATCACCGTCACCACGCCGTCATGCTAACGAAACTCTCCCTCGACACTTTGCTGGATCAAGAGTTCGAGGAATGTCATCGAGCTGAACGTGTGTAGAACTCGGAGGTGTCGTACGTTCGGTGCTTGATCGGTCGGAACGAGAAGAAGTTCGACTACATCAACCGCGTTGTCAAACGTTTCAGTCTACGAGGATACGTGGACACACTCTCCCCCTCTTGTTGCTATGCATCTCCTAGATAGATATTGCGTGAGCGTAGGAAATTTCTGAAATTGCATGCTACGTTTCCCAATAGTGGCATCCGAGCCACGTCTATGTGTAGATGATATGCACGAGTAGAACACAAAGAGTTGTGGGCGGTGATCGTCATACTGCTTACCACCAATGTCTTATTTTAATTCCGTGGTATTGTTGGATGAAGCGGCTCAGACCAACCTTACATGACCACGTTCATGAGACCGGTTCCACCGATAGACATGCAACTAGTTTTGCATAAAGGTGGCTGGGGATGTCTGTTTCTCCAACTTTAGTTGAATCAAATTTAAGTGCGGCCGATCCTTGTTGAAAGTTAAAACAGCAAACTTGATAAATCACCGTTGTGGTTTTTGATGCGTAGGTAAGAATGGTTCTTACTAGAAGCCCATAGCAGTCACGTAAAACTTGCAACAACAAAGTAGAGGACGTATAACTTGTTTTTGCAGGGCATGTTGTGATGTGATATGGTTAAGACATGATGTGATATACGTTAATGTATGAGATGATCATGTTTTGTAAAAGTTATCGGCAACTGGCAGGAGCCTTATGGTTGTCGCTTTATCGTATGAAATGCAAACACCATGTAATTGATTTACTTTATCACTATGCGTTAGCAATAGTTGTAGAAGCAATAGTTGGCGAGACGACCACGATGCTACGATGGAGATCAAGGTGTCGAGCCGGTGACGATGGTGATCATGACGGTGCTTTGGAGATGGAGATCAAAGGCACAAGATGATGGTGGCCATATCATGTCACATATTTTGATTGCATGTGATGTTTATCTTTTATGCATCTTATTTTGCTTAGTACGGCGGTAGCATTATAAGATGATCCCTTACTAAAATTTTAAGGTATAAGTGTTCTCACTGAGTATGCGCCGTTGCGAAAGTTCTTCGTGCTGAGACACCATGTGATGATCGGGTGTGATAGGCTGTACGTTCACATACAACGGGTGCAAGACAGTTTTGCACATGCGGAATACTCGCGTTAAACTTGACGAGCCTAGCATGTACAGACATGGCCTTGGAACACTAGAGACCGAAAGGTCGAACGTGAATCATATAGTAGATATGATCAACATAGAGATGTTCACCATTGAAGACTACTCCATCTCACGTGATGATCGGACATTGTTTAGTTGATTTGGATCACGTATCACTTAGATGACTTGAGGGATGTCTATCTAAGAGGGAGTTCTTAAGTAATTTGATTAATTGAACTTAATTTATCATGAACTTACTCCTGATAGTATTTGCATATCTATGTTGTAGATCAATAGCTCGCGTATAGCTCTCCTGTTTTTTTTATATGTTCCTAGAGAAAACTAAGTTGAAAGATGATAGTAGCAACGATGCGGACTGGGTCCGTGATCTGAGGATTATCCTCATTGCTGCACAGAAGAATTATGTCCTTGATGCACCACTAGGTGACGAACCTGTTGCAGGAGCATATGCAGATGTTATGAAAGTTTTGCAAGCTCGGTATGATGACTACTTGATAGTTCAGTGCACCATGCTTTACGGCTTAGAACCGGGACTTAAAAAATGTTTTGAAACGCCACGGAGTATATGAGATGTTCCAACAGATGAAATTGGTATTTCAGACTCATGCCCGTGTCGAGAGGTATGAGACCTCTAACAAGTACTTTGCCTACAAGATGGAGGAGAATAGCTCAGCCAGTGAGCATGTACTCAGAGTGTATGGGTACTACAATCGCTTGAATCAAGTGGGAGTTAATCTTCCAGATAAGATAGTGATTGACATAATTCTCTAGTCACTATCACGAAGCTACTAGAACTTTGTGATGAACTATAATTTGCAAGGGATGACGAAAATGATTCCCAAGCTCTTCGCAATGCTGAAATCGGCGAAGGTAGAAATCAATAAAGAGAATCAAGTGTTGATGATTAACAAGACCACTAGTTTCAAGAAAAAGGGCAAGGGAAAGAAAGGGAACTTCAAGAAGAATGGCAAGCAAGTTTTCACTCCCATGAAGAAGCCCAAAGCTAGACCCAAGCCTGAAAGTGAGTGTTTCTACTACAAAGGAAATGGTCACTGAAAGTGGAAATACCCTAGATACTTGGCCGATAAGAAGGATGGAAAAGTGAACAAAGGTATATTTGATATACATGTTATTGATGTGTACTTTACTAGTGTTCATAGTAACCCCTGGGTATTTGATACCGGTTCAGTTGCTAGGATTAGTAACTCAAAACAGAAGTTGCAAAATGAACAGAGACTAGTTAAGGCCAAGGTGATGATGTGTGTTGGAAGTGATTCCAAGGTTGATAAAATCACCATCGCACACTCCCTCTACCTTCGGGATTAGTGTTGAACCTAAATAAATGTTATTTGGTGTTTGCGTTGAGCATAAATATGATTTAATCATCTTTATTGCAATACGGTTATTCATTTAAGTCAGAGAATAATTGTTGTTCTATTTACATGAATAAAACCTTCTATGGTCATACACCCAATGTGAATGGTTTATTGAATCTCGATCGTAATGATACACATATTCATAATATTGATGCCAAAAGATGCAAAGTTGATAATGATAGTGCAACATATTTGTGGTACTGCCGTTTAGGTCATATTGGTGTAAAGTGCATGAAGAAACTTCATGTGGATGGACTTTTGTAATCACTTGATTATGAATCATTTGATGCTTGCAAACCATGCCTCATGGGCAAGATGACTAAGACTCTGTTCTCCGGAACAATGGAGCGAGCCACTGACTTACTAGAAATAATACATACCGATGTATGCGGTCCGATGAGTGTTGAGGCTCGCGGCGAGTGTCATTATTTTCTAACCTTGACAGATGATTTAAGCAGATATGGGTATATCTACTTAATGAAACACAAGTCTGAAATATTTGAAAAGTTCAAAGAATTTCAGAGTGAAGTGGAGAATCTTCGTAATAAGAAAATAAAGTTTCTATGATCTGATCGCGGAGGCTAATATTTGAGTTACGAGTTTGGCCTTCATTTAAAACAATGTGGAATAGTTTCACAACTCACGCCACCTGAAACCCCACAGCGTAATGGTGTGTCCGAACGTCGTAACCGTACTTTAATAGATATGGTGCGATCTATGATGTCTCTTACCGATTTACCACTATCATTTTGGGGTTATGCATTAGAGATAGCTGCATTCACGTTAAATAGGGCACCATCGATGAGACGACACCATATGAACTATGGTTTGGCAAGAAACCTAAGTTGTCGTTTCTTAAAGTTTGGGGTTGCGATGCTTTTGTGAAAAAGCTTCAGCCTGATAAACTAGAACCCAGATCGGAGAAGTGCGTCTTCATAGGATACACAAAAGAAACTGTTGGGTACACCTTCTATCACAGATCCGAAGGCAAGATATTTGTTGCTAAGAATGGATCCTTTCTAGAGAAGGAGTTTCTCTCGAAAGAAGTGAGTGGGAGGAAAGTAGAACTTGATGAGGTAATTGTACCTTCTCTCGAATTGGAAATTAGCTCATCACAGAAAAACCGTTCCCGTGATGCCTACACCAACAAGAGAGGAAGCTAATGATAATGATCATGAAACTTCAGATCAAGTTACTACCGAACTTCGTAGGTCAACCAGAGCACGTTCTGCACTAGAGTGGTACGGTAATCCTGTTCTGGAAGTCATGTTACTAGACCATGATGAACCTACGAACTATGAGGAAGCGATGATGAGCCCAAATTCCGCAAAATGGCTTGAGGCCATGAAATCTGAGATAGGATCCATGTATGAGAACAAAGTATGGACTTCGGTTGACTTGCCCGATGATCGGCAAGCTATATAGAATAAATGGATCTTCAAGAGGAAGACGGACGCTGATGGTAGTGTTACTATCTACAAAGCTCGACTTGTCGCAAAAGGTTTTTGACAAGTTCAAGGGTGTTGACTACGATGAGATTTTCTCACTCATAGCGATGCTTAAGTCTATCTGAATCATGTTAGCAATTGCCACATTTTATGAAATCTGGAAAATGGATGTCAAAACTGCATTCCTTAATGGATTTCTTAAACAAGAGTTGTATATGATGCAACCAAAAGGTTTTGTCGATCCTAAAGCTGCTAACAAAGTGTGCAAACTCCAGCGATCCATCTATGGACTGGTGCAAGCATCTCGGAGTTGGAATATACTCTTTGATGAGTTGATCACAGCATATAGTTTTATACAGACTTGCGATGAAGCCTGTGTTTACAAGAAAGTGAGTGGGAGCACTACAGCCTTTCTGATAAGTATATGTGAATGACATATTGTTGATCGGAAATGATGTAGAATTTTTTCTAGAAAGCATAAATGAGTGTTTGAAAGGAGTTTTTCAAAGAAAGACCTCGGTGAAGCTGCTTACATATTGGGCATCAAGATCTATAGAGATAGATCAAGACGCTTGATAAGACTTTTGATGAGTACATACCTTGATAAGATTTTGAAGGAGTTCAAAATGGATCAGTCAAAGAAGGAGTTCTTGCCTGAGTTGTCAGGTATGAAGTTGAGTAAGACTCAAAACCTGACCACGGCAGAAGATAGAGAGAGAATGAAAGTCATTCCCTATGCCTCAGCCATAGGTTCTATAAAGTATGCCACGCTGTATACCATACCTTGTGTACCTTGCCCTGAGTTTGGCAAAGGGGTACAATAGTGATCCAGGAGTAGATCACTGGACAGCGGTCAAAATTATCCTTAGAAGACTAAGGAGATGTTTCTCGGTTATGGAGGTGATAAAGAGTTCGTCGTAAAGAGTTACGTTGATGCAAGCTTTGACACCGATCTGGATGACTCTGAGTCTCAATATGGATACATATTGAAAGTGGGAGCAATTAGCTAGAGTAGCTCTATGCAGAACATTGTAGACATAGAAATTTGTAAAATACATACGGATCTGAATGTGGCAGACCCGTTGATTAAACTTCTCTCACAAGCGAAACATGATCACACCTTAGTACTCTTTGGTTGTTAATCACATAGCGATGTGAACTAGATTATTGACACTAGTAAACCCTTTGGGTGTTGATCACATGGCGATGTGAACTATGGGTGTTAATCACATAAAGATGTGAACTATTAGTGTTAAATCACATGGCAATGTGAACTAGATTATTGACTCTAGTGCAAATGGGAGACTGAAGGAAATATGCCCTAGAGGCAATAATAAAGTTGTTATTTTATATTTCCTTATATCATGATAAATGTTTATTATTCATGCTAGAATTGTATTAACCGGAAACTTGATACATGTGTGGATACATAGACAAAACACAGTGTCCCTAGTAAGCCTCTACTAGACTAGCTCGTTAATCAAAGATGGTTAAGTTTCCTAACCATAGACATGTGTTGTCATTTGATGAATGGGATCACATCATTAGGAGAATGATGTGATGGACAAGACCCATCCGTTAGCTTAGCATAATGATCGTTAAGTTTTATTGCTATTGCTTTCTTCATGACTTATACATATTCCTTTGACTATGAGATTATGCAACTCTCGGATACCGGAGGAATACCTTGTGTGCTATGATAACCCACAAGTATAGGGGATCGCAACAGTTTTCGAGGGTAGAGTATTCAACCCAAATTTATTGATTCGACACAAGGAGAGCCAAAGAATATTCTCAAGTATTGGCAGTTGAGTTGTCAATTCAACCACACCTGGATAACTTAGTATCTGCAGCAAAGTATTTAGTAGCAAAGTAATATGGAAGTAACGGTAACGGTAGCAAAAGTAATATTTTTGGGTTTTGTAGTGATTGTAACAGTAGCAACGGAAAAGTAAATAAGCGAAGAACAATATGTGAAAAGCTCGTAGGCATTGGATCGGTGATGGAGAATTATGTCGGATGCGGTTCATCATGTAACAGTCATAACATAGGGTGACACAGAACTAGCTCAAATTCATCAATGTAATGTAGGCATGTATTCCGAATATAGTCATATGTGCTTATGGAAAAGAACTTGCATGACATCTTTTGTCCTACCCTCCCGTGGCAGCGGGGTCCTAATGGAAACTAAGGGATATTAAGGCCTCCTTTTAATAGAGTACCAGACCAAAGCATTAACACATAGTGAATACATGAACTCCTCAAACTATGGTCATCACCGGGAGTGGTCCCGATTATTGTCACTTCGGGGTTGCCGGATCATAACACATAGTAGGTGACTATAGACTTGCAAGATAGGATCAAGAACTCACATATATTCATGAAAACATAATAGGTTCAGATCTGAAATCATGGCACTCGGGCCCTAGTGACAAGCATTAAGCATAGCAAAGTCATAGCAACATCAATCTCAGAACATAGTGGATACTAGGGATCAAACCCTAACAAATCTAACTCGATTACATGATAAATCTCATCCAACCCATCACCGTCCAGCAAGCCTACGATGGAATAACTCACGCACGGCGGTGAGCATCATGAAATTGGTGATGGAGGATGGTTGATGATGACGACGGCGACGGATTCCCCTCTCCGGAGCCCCGAACGGACTCCAGATCAGCCCTCCCGAGAGGTTTTAGGGCTTGGCGGCGGCTCCGTATCGTAAAACGCGATGAATCCTTCTCTCTGATTTTTTTCTCCCCGAACACGAATATATGGAGTTGGAGTTGAGGTCGGTGGAGCGTCAGGGGGCCCACGAGGCAGGGGGCGCGCCCCCCACCCTCGTGGACAGGTGGAGGCCCCCCTGACGTGGATTCTTCTTCCAGTATTTTTAATATTTTCCAAAAATACGTTCCGTGGAGTTTCAGGTCATTCCGAGAACTCTTGTTTCTGCACATAAATAACACCATGGCAATTCTGCTGAAAACAGCGTCAGTCCGGGTTAGTTCCATTCAAATCATGCAAGTTAGAGTCCAAACAAGGGCAAAAGTGTTTGGAAAAGTAGATGCGATGGAGACGTATCAACTCCCCCAAGCTTAAACCTTTGCTTGTCCTCAAGCAATTCAGTTGATAAACTGAAAGTGATAAAGAAAAACTTTTACAAATTCTGTTTGCTCTTGTTGTTGTAAATATGTAAACCAGCATTCAAGTTTTCAACAAAGATTATGTCTAACCATATTCACAATAACACTTAGGTCTCATGTTTACTCATGTCAATGGCATAATTAACTAGCGAGCAATAATAATAAATCTCGGATGACAACACTTTCTCAAAACAATCATGATATGATATAACAAGATGGTATCTCGCTAGCCCTTTCTAAGACCGCAAAACATAAATGCAGAGCACCTTTAAAGATCAAGGACTGACTAGACATTGTAATTCATGGTAAAAGAGATCCAGTCATAGTCATACCCAATATAAACTAATAGTAATGGATGCAAATGACAGCAGTGCTCTCCAGCTGGTGCTTTTTAATAAGAGGGTGATGACTCAACATGAAAGTAAATAGATAGGCCCTTCGCAGAGGGAAGCAGGGATTTGTAGAGGTGCCAGAGCTCGATTTTAAAGCAGAGATAAATAATATTTTGAGCGGCATACTTTCATTGTCAACATAACAACCAAGAGATGGCGATATATTCCATGCTACACACATTATAGGCGGTTCCCAAACAGAATGGTAAAGTTTATACTCCCCCTCCACCAACAAGCATCATACTTAAAGCATTACTCTGTTCTTATGAACTTAATACTCTAGATGCATGCTGGATAGCGGTCGATGTGTGGAGTAATAGTAGTAGATGCAGGCAAGAGTCGGTCTACTTGTCACGGACGTGATGCCTATATACATGATCATACCTAGATATTCTCATAACTATGCTCAATTCTATCAATTGCTCGACAGTAATTTGTTCACCCACCGTAATACTTATGTTCTTGAGAGAAGCCACTAGTGAAACCTATGGCCCCCGGGTCTATTCTCTATCATATTAATCTTCCAACACTTAGCTATTTCTATTGCCTTTTATTTTACTTTGCATCTTTATTTCTCTTTATCATAAAAATACCAAAAATATTATCTTATCATATCTATCAGATCTCACTCTCGTAAGTGACCGTGAAGGGATTGACAACCCCTTTATCGCGTTGGTTGCGAGGTTCTTATTTTTTTTGTGTAGGTGCGTGGGACTCGAGCGTAGCCTCCTACTGGATTGATACCTTGGTTCTCAAAAACTGAGGGAAATACTTACGCTACTTTACTGCATCACCCTTTCCTCTCCAAGGGAAAAACCAACTCCGTGCTAAAGAGGTAGCAGCTATCAAACGTCACAAGTAACTGGGTGATTATAAAGATGCTCTACAGGTATCTCCGAAGGTATTTGTTGGGTTGGCATAGATCGAGATTAGGATTTGTCACTCCGAGTATCGGAGAGGTATCTTTGGGCCCTCTCGGTAATGCACATCATAATAAGCCTTGCAAGCAATGTAACTAATGAGTTAGTTAAGCAATGATGCATTACAGAACGAGTAAAGAGACTTGCAGGTAACAAGATTGAACTAGGTATGAAGATACCAACGATCGAATCTCGGGCAAGTAACATACCGATGACAAAGGGAATAACGTATGTTGTCATAACGGTTCAACCGATAAACATCTTCGTAGAGTATGTGGGAGCCAATATGAGCATCCAGGTTCCGCTATTGGTTATTGACCGGAGAGGTGTCTCGGTCATGTCTACATAGTTCTCGAACCCGTAGGGTCCGCACCCTGGATGAGATCATGGACATGATGAGGAGTCTCAAAATGGTCGAGAGGTAAAGATTCATATATAGGACGATAGTATTCGGGCACCGGAAGTGTTCTGGGGTTACCGGGTATGTAGCGGGTCACCGGAAGGGGTTCCGGGCTACCCTCGGCAAACTATATGGGCCTTATGGGCCAAGAGGGGAAACACACCAGCCACAAAGGGGCTGGTGCGCCCCCCCCCCCCCCCATATGGGCTGGCCAAATTGGAGAAGGAAAGGGGAAGGAGGAAAGGAAAAAGGGAATAGGATTCCCCATTCCCCCTCTTCCCTTCCTACTCCGAATAGGAAAGGGGGGAGGCCGAATTGAGAGGTGCCCAAGTAGGATTCCTCCTACTTGGGGCACCCCTTTGGCTGCCTCTCCTCCGCTCCAACCTTTATATATGAGGGGGGCACCGCTAGAACACGCAACAAACATTGTTAGCCGTGTGCGACGCCCCCCTCCATAGTTTACGCCTCCGGTCATAGTCACGTAGTGCTTAGGCGAAGCCCTGCGCGGATCACTTCACCATCACCGTCACCACGCCGTCGTGCTAACGAAACTCTCCCTCGACACTTTGCTGGATCAAGAGTTCGAGGGACGTCATCGAGTTGAACGTGTGCAGAACTAGGAGGTGTCGTACGTTCGGTGCTTGATCGGTCGGAACGAGAAGAAGTTCGACTACATCAACCGCGTTGTCAAACGCTTCCGCTTTCAGTCTACGAGGATACGTGGACACACTCTCCCCCTCTCGTTGCTATGCATCTCCTAGATAGATCTTGCGTGAGCGTAGAAAATTTTTGAAATTGCATGCTACGTTTCCCAACAATACATTTATTGTTAAAAAACACATCATTCCTGGTAAGTCACAATGTCCAGCATAAGGCAGCCGCCCCCACAAGAATATGTGCAAAAAAATTATTTATCAATACCCTGTAACCAATTACCGAATATGTTACGTGCACTACGTGGGGGATATAAGTTCGAAGCTACTTGAACTATGGCCCAGCCTGCATGACCGAACTTACACTTAAAAAATAAGTGCTTAATAGACTCTTTATGTTGGCAAAAGACTCATGTCTTGCTACCTTGCCAGTTGCATCATGCCAGATTATCTCTAGTTAAGATGACCCCTCTACTTAAAAACCAAACAAATATCTTCACTCTTAGAGGTATTTTTAGCTTCCAGATTTTTTTTCATTCGAAACATCACTATGAGCCATTGCATCGTACAAGGATTTGACTGAAAAACTATTGTTCTGATGCAGCTTCCATCAAAACTTGTCTGGTACGCTTGACAGTTGAATGTCCTTCAGAGGAGAGAGTAATTCATTTCATGCTGCCAAGAGAGGCCCAAAGAGGTCCCTACAGAAAGAAATATCAGGGTTTCCTTATCCCAAAACTTGTTTGATCATGATAAATTTATGTCTGACAATCCTATACAAGCTAAGATACTACATCATAAGTGGGGTGGCGCCTAGCCAGGTATTTTCCCAGAATCGAATCTAAGGACCATCCATAACCAAGAAAGTACTAAATTGCAAAAAGAATTCTTTGGCCTTCATGACACCATACCAAAAATGGAATTGCCGGGTTTCTAATGAATTTGAGAAATGGCTTTGGACCCCGCGTACTTGTTACGGATAATTTCGTGCCATACTCCATTCGCAGTGAGTAATTTCCAAGCATTTACTCAGAAGAGCGATGTTTTTAATCTCAAGAACTTAAATTCCAAGGCCTCCTTGACTTTTAGGGCGGCACAATACAGTCCACCCAGCCAACCGACATTTCTTGGATTCATTATCGCATTGCCAAAAAAATCTCGTTCTAAAGTAATTCAGACACTTAAGAACCCCTTTTGGTAAGTGGGAAAAAAATATGTATAGAACCATGTTGCTGAGGACGGAATTGATCACCACAACCAACATAATACATTGTATATATTTACTGAAATGCACCACAACCAACATTGCGTCCACGATATTCAGTTCACCTGGTACACTCTTGAGCGGTTTCAATGCACATGTGGGTTAGGTGGATATACAAAGATCAAATGGACTTGTACGAAAATTTGGAAGTAAGTGCGAGCAAAATAGTATTGTACATAACATGGAGTCAAATAATATTGCGTGCATTGAAAGAGGCAAATTTGGGATGAATATCCAAATTGCATCAGATCATATGTGTTTATTATTATTTGTACCGGGAACACATGGTTTATTACTGCTTGCCTACAGCTTGTTCAATTAGTATAGCTTCCGTTGCCTCAAATGAGAAACATATTACAACAACACAATTGCACTATACTTGAATTGAGTAGTTGCATGCATGTGTTAATGTGGCTCACCACATCATGTGCTTACGCTCAGTTTGGTGTTGCAACAACCTCCTAGCGGTTGCATTAACTACTTTAATGTAGTTGGCTAAATATGAGGTTCCTACCCTGCGTTGATGGATAGGACAGGAGAAAAAGATCAATGCAACAAAGGTGATCAACTGAGTTGGTGAGACAAAGAGCAGTGCAAAGCGTAGATTGTAGAGCTGGGTGTGGGAGGTGTCAATAAAATGCTGGTCTCACAACCCCAATGTAGTTGTTCTATATGTATGTTGGGGTCGTTGATCCATCATGACGGTCCATGTGTGTGAGATTCATGAAGTAGTCAATACGCTACGTGATGCAAATTCACCAAGCTTCTTTGGGCGTGCATTGACAATCTTTGGCATCCATTAGTCAACCAATGTGCATTAAGTGTTCCCTCGCAAAAAAAATGTGCATTAAGTGTTTTTAGCTCGGATCCTGGCTACATTGTTGCGGGACCGCCTGAAAACCAACGCCCACTACTCCTGGACATTTCATTCGATGAAGAGCTCTAGGATCGTACTAACAATATGACTCCAACAGCTCTCGCCTCTCTCTACAATCATTATGGACCGTAGGTAGCGAGCTAGCAGCTGAACTAGGGCGTCCACCACTATCGTGGGTCTATGATAATCAAACGGTCCACGGTTGTCTCGGGTAGATTTTATGAAAAAAAAACACGCTTTGGGCCGGGATATATAATCACAAAATGAACGAGATACCACTATGGGTCTGTGTGTGATAGAACATCATTTCAGGCGCAACCATGATCAACTAGAAATTAAGAAATGATAAGTAAAGGTTAGTATGCTCGCTTGCTCGTACCACTCTCTACCACGACAAAATGCTTTCTCTTTTGCATTAGCATCCACACATGAATTCGTTTGTGTGGATGCTAATATTTGAGCTGGGTGGATGGATCACTAAATTTCCTTTATTTGTGTGTCGCAATGTAGTGAACAAAATTCTTAGGATAATCCTATTAACCAAAATCCTTCCCAATCGAATCATCCAAGTCAGAGGATGCAGAACAATCAAAACACTACAATAGTGAAAAAACCAAAAATCTGTGGGTTTGATGCAAAAAAAGCATCGCCGACAAAACGTCATTTTTCCCTCCTAGGGATGATAAAATGTCATTTCAGGCACACCATACACCAACAATCCACCAAAAAATGGTTCCTTGGTCCGCTTGCTTGTGCCGCTTCCACGTCCAAAGCGCATTCGCTTTTGCATTAAGCGTCACACGTGGTCTCAGTGGGTGCCAAGTACTCCTGTGCGCCATGTGGCCACTTTGCCCCGCCAAATGGCAAATGACACTACCACGCTAATCTCATCATCATCATTAGATAAGTTTCTTAACCTAAGGCAGGTGCGGATCGTGATACACCCATACTGTACCAAGATCCAGTCCTCCTCATTGGTGGTGCCATTTTACCAAAGCCACTTCATCCTCAATTAAATCGCCTGCCTCCATGTGGATGGAGGCAAGGCGAGGCCGGTGGGAGACGACGATGAGACGAGAGAGACTATACATGCACACCATTGTGGGTGGGGCGGTGGGAAAGGAGAGAGGAACTGTCATCTCTACCCAACTCCGGTTTGCTCAGCCCCAGCCTACACGCTCCCATTCAGTTAGTGAGTTGTGTGTTTGGGTTTAGTAGCTGCTGTTTTTAAGAATGTACTCCTACCAGCAGGAATATTATACTTAGCTGACAATAAGAACGGTTGGATTTTGATGCAATGACACAGAAGTAGAAAAAATAAAGAAATGCATACCTCTAATAAAGCAAAAGATTCCAGTTTCTACTCAAACTGTAATCAGTATGGCCAAACTTCTATCATCAGCGATTTAATGTTTACTCTCTATTTGAATGCATGTTCTTCGAGTACTTATTGCCTCCATCTTGACCTGGATCTTCTCCCATGTTGGAATCATCATCTTGATCATCATGGCCTCCTCCAGGTATGTCCTCTTCTTCGGCTGGAGTACAATTCAAATCAAAATCCATGGAATTCACCCTTGTAGTTGCCCACTTCCTTTATCTCTTGCAGTTGGAGTTGCACTGGAGCCTGCTTGGAGATGAATTGGACTTGTTGTACTCCAGGATGCACTGGAGGCTGCTTGGAGTTGGAGATGTACTGGATCTTGAAGTTGGAGTTGGAGTTGGATTTGCTGGATCTGCCTGCTGCCTACTGGAGTTAGTTGTGGATCTGCTGAAGCCTGCCTGCTGTCGTTGCTGGAGCCTGCGTGGAACTGGCTGCGGATCTGCTGGAGTTGCAGATGGGAGGCGATGATCTACACCAGGAGCTTGCTGAAATTGCAGAGGGGGGCGGAGGAGGTGGGCCGGTGGAGGTGGAGGAGCCAGAGGTGGGGCGGTGGAGGCGGAGGAGCCAGAGGTAGGGGACGAGGAGGTGGAAGACGAACCTGGTCGAGAGAATTCAAAATTAGCGACTGAATTCAAAATTAGAACCACGTTAAGGCATGTTGCCAACCTGCCTTACATATCTGAGCCTTACAGCTCTGAGAGTTTTGCATCTTCACTTGGAGACGATCATTAGTTATTACTCTCCTCAGTTAACCAATAGCTTGTTCTTCCCAGATCCTAATTCACGGGATCTCCGATCACAAAGGTTGGGTTACTACTATGGTGTAACATCTATGGGTCTCATACCCATCTCCCTCGATGCAATATCTATCACATTTCGTGATAGTCCCTTTGTAAAGGGATCTGCCAGGCTTTTGTCTGTTTGTATATACGTAACAGTTATTACTCCGGAGTTTCTCAACTTCCTGACAGACTTCAAACGTCTCTTCACGTGTCTTGATGACTTTGCATTATCTTTAGAATTGTTCACTTTAGCGATAACCGTTTGGTTATCACAATTCATAAGAATAGCCGGTACAGGTTTTTCAACAACCGGCAAGTCCATCAAGAGCTCACGCAGCCATTCTGCCTCAACAGTAGCTGTGTCCAAAGCAGTTAATTCTGCTTCCATAGTTGACCTCGTCAATATGGTTTGCTTGCAAGACCTCCATGACACTGCGCCACCATCATGAGTAAATACATACCCACTTGTTGCGTAGAGTACATCAACATCGAAGATCCAATTTGAATCACTATATCCTTCTAGCATAGCAGGATGCCCTGAATAAGTAATTCCGTAACTCATAGTACCTCTCAGATAGCGCAAGACCCTTTCTAGTGCATGCCAATGATCATCACCCGGGTTGGACATGAACCTACTCAGTTTGCTCACAGCAAAAGAGATATCTGGTCTTGTAGCGCTAGCTAAGTACATGAGTGAACCGACAATTTGAGAGTATCTTAATTGATCTCTCGTTTCTTTCTTGTTCTTTCTGAGTGTCACGCTGTGATCATAAGGTGTTGGAGAAGGCTTGCTATCCATAAAACCGAATCTGTTCAAGACCTTCTCAACATAGTGAGATTGCGTTAATGTAATCCCACTCTCATCCTTAATAAGTTTGATGTTTGGAATTACATCGGCTTCTCCCAGATCTTTCATGTCAAAACTCTTTGATAGAAAAGACTTGACCTCATTAATTGCATTAATGTTTGTACCAAAGATCAGTATGTCGTCCACATACAAACATAATATGACACTATTGCCCCCACCATGGCGATAGTAAACACACCTATCAGCCTCGTTAATGACAAATCCTGTGGAAGTCAGAGTTCTTTCAAACTTCTCATGCCATTGCTTAGGTGCCTGTTTCAGACCATACAAAGATTTTAACAACTTGCACACCTTTCTCTCTTCACCCTTTACCACAAACCCGTCAGGCTGATCCATATAGATCTCCTCTTCCAACTCTCCATTGAGAAAAGATGTCTTTACATCCATTTGATGAATGATAAGACCATAAGAGGCAGCCAAGGAAACTAACACTCGAATGGTGGTCATTCTAGCAATGGGTGAATAGGTGTCAAAGTAATCTTCGCCTTCTTTCTGAGTGTAGCCCTTGGCCACTAGCCGCGCCTTGTACTTATCAATAGTACCATCAGGCTTTAGCTTCTTTTTGAACACCCACTTACAGTCCACAGGTTTACAACCATATGGTCTATCAGTTAGTTCCCAAGTTCCATTAGAAAGAATTGAGTCCATCTCATTATGAACAGCTTCTTTCCAATCATCTACATCCGGAGATGCATATGCTTCTGCAATCGTCTTGGGTGTGTCGTCCACAAGGTATACAATGAAATCATCACCAAAGGATTTTGCAATCCTTTGTCTCTTGTTCCTTATAGGAACTTCATTGTTATCCTTCTCAAGGACTTCCTCATGTGATTGTTCGAAATATTCATCAGTTGTACTAGATTCATGAATTATCTCAGAAGAAAATCTAGCAATGCTATGCATATCTTTCATAGGAAATATGTTCTCAAAAAATGTTGCATCACGAGATTCCATTATAGTATTAACATGCATATCAGGTACTTCAGATTTTACCACTAAAAACCTATAAGCAATGCTCCGTTGAGCATACCCTAGAAAGACACAATCCACTGTCTTTGGTCCAAGTTTGCGTTTCTTAGGAATAGGAATATTGACCTTTGCCAAACATCCCCAAGTGCGCAAATAAGAAAGTGATGGTTTTCTCCCAACTCACTCCTCATAAGGGGTTTTCTCCTTATTATTGTTGGAAACTCTATTCAGGACATGACATGAAGTCAATAGAGCCTCCCCCCACCATGCCTTAGATAAACCAGCAGTGTCTAACATGGCATTCACCAAGTCAGTCAATGTGCGGTTTTTCCTCTCGGCCACTCCATTTGATTGAGGTGAATAGGGAGGCGTCCTCTCATGAATAATACCATGTTCCTCACAAAATTCATCAAAAACTTTGGGAAAATACTCTCCACCACGATCGGACCTAAGACGCTTGATCTTTCTTTCTAGTTGATTTTCAACTTCAGCTTTATAGATTTTAAAGTAGTCTAATGCTTCATCTTTAGTTTGCAACAAATAAACATAGCAAAATCTAGTCGCATCATCAATCAAAGTCATGAAATATCTCTTTCCACCTTTTGTCAACACACCATTCATCTCACAAAGATCAGAATGTATGAGTTCTAGAGGTGCCAAGTTTCTCTCCTCGGCAGCCTTATGAGGCTTTCGAGGTTGCTTCGATTGCACACAACTATGGCACTTAGAACCTTTGGCAACTGTGAAGTTCGGAATTAAACTCATGCTGGATAGCCGAGACATTAAACCAAAATTAATATGACATAAACGAGAGTGCCAAATACTTGCATCATCATTAACACTAGCACAAATTTGGTTTATTGACTTATTGCAAAAATCTGAAAGGGAAAAGCGGAACAAGCCTCCGCACTCATAGCCTTTTCCTATAAATTTTCCAAATCTTGACACGATTACTTTATTGGACTCTAAAACTACCTTAAATCCATCTCAACATAGAAGGGAGCCGCTAACTAGATTCTTGTTCATAGTAGGGACATGCTGCACGTTCCTTAGTTGCACGATCTTTCCCGAAGTAAACTTCAGATCCACCATGCCAATGCCACGAACAGAAGCATGTGACCCATTCCCCATTAGGACGGAAGAATCCCTTGCGACCTGATAAGAAGTAAACAGGGAGATGTCAGCACACACATGAACGTTAGCACCCGAATCAATCCACCACGAAGATGATTGAAATACTGAAAGCACAATAGGTAAATTACCATACCCATCAGTATTGCTAGAGGTCACCATGTTGACAGTCTTGGAGCTTGTTTTCCCTCTGCGGTCTGCACGTTCAGGGCATTCCTTGGAAAAGTGTCCGGGCTTCCCACAGGCGTAGCACTCTAGCTCAGCCTTGTTGAACTTCTTCTTCTTGAAGGTAGTAGTCTTGATAGGCTTGTTGAAAACAGGTTTGTTCTTCCCTTTGTTCTTGTTCTGTGGGTACCTCTGCACCATGTTAGCAGTAGGCTGAACCTCACCTCCTTTTTCAGTAGTATCTTTAGCCCGAGCTTTTTCTTCAACATCAAGAGATGCAATCAGATTTTCAACTGATATCTCCTGTCTCTTATGCTTCAGAGTTGTGGCGAAATTCCTCCATGAAGGAGGCAACTTTGCAATCATGCACCCAGCCACGAATTTGTCGGGTAGAACACATTTAAGGAGTTCAAGTTCCTTCACAATGCACTGTATCTCATGAGCTTGTTCAACCACAGAACGGTTATTCACCATCTTGTAGTCATGAAAACTCTCCATGATGTACAGTTCACTGCCTGCATCTGTTGCACCGAATTTTGCATTCAGTGCATCCCACAGAATCTTTCCGTCATTTATGTGCATGTACACATCACACAGACGGTCAGCAAAAACACTCAGAATGCATCCCACAAACATAGTATTGGCTTCCTGGAATTTTCTCCGATCTTCGTCGGTCATTCCCTCTGGAGCACCAACACTAGCGTGGAAAACTTTCAGAGCAGTAAGCCAGAGCGTGGTCTTCACCTTCCACCTCTTAAAGTGCACACCGGTAAACTTATCCGGCCTCAGTGCATCAGCGAATCCAGCCATAGTTAACTCAGGAAATTGCCTATAATTAGGTTTTTGGATTGTTGGAATATTAGGCAAGTTCATGATTAATTCCAGTAAATAATTCATGACTAGAAGAGATACTAGCATGCAATAATCTAGCAAACTAGAAGAACAACAAGACATGCATAACAGCAGCAAACACGTAACAATAGCTGTAGAGACAGACATGAACAGAGGATGTTGGACGTACTGATCGTTAGCTATTATGGGTGCGACGGTGTTGATGACGATGTTGGCGACGATCTGCTGCTGACGGCGATGAATACGACGATGAGTAGCACCGCCCGACTTGGACGGAAGACGACCCGTGATGACGAATTTGAGCAGTCGCGCACAGCGCTTCCCAAAAACCTAATTCGTCCTCTCCCAGTGCAGGATCGCAAAGACGAACGGTTCCGGAGACCTGCTCTCCCACGCGCCGATGCACGCCGGCGTTAGGGATGGAGTAGACTACGGCGGCGGCGCAAGTTGTGAGATGAGGCAAAACCCTAGGTGTTTTTTCGGTGTGTCTCTGGCCGCAGCCGGTAGCTGTATATATATTAGGACCAGAGGCGGTATTGTGTCGCGATCACAATCCCAAACCGACTCGGTTTCTAATTCGTATACTTACCGGACAAGAAATCAAAAACTTGTCTGCCAAGACATAAAAATAAAACGGCAAAAGGAAGCTGCGCTCCTGCAAGGAGACGGACCGGATTTCGGCGGACCATTCACGCGCATGTCGCATGTACGCGCCACCTCGCCACGCCTCGCCTCGCCTCGCCTCGCCACGCCAAGCCCCGGCCCGGCCCGGCGAGGCGAGGCGAGCGAGCGCGCGCGTGTGGTTTTCCCTTTCTCTTCTCACACACCACTTAGAGTGGTGGAGAGAACCCACTATATAAAGAGGTCCAGCTCTTCTTCAACTTCCGGGGTGGGACTAAACTTAGCACCACCACTTGCCATTTTACACATGGGCTTTGAGATTTCAGAAATTGCTATGGGCCTAGCCCATTAATTCTAACAATCCCCCACCAGATCTCAAATACCCATTTAGAGATTTGCCTTCTCTCACCACTTGTTTAATATACCAGTGTTTCAGCAGAGACTGTTAAGTTGAACTTCTGCCTAGAACTTTAAGCTACATCCATTCACAACTTGACAATGGACTATGCCTTGAATTGCTAGTTTTGTGTGAACGGGTTTCAGTCAAAGTCTTAACCAGTACCTGACCACCAGTAGACTACCCCGTGGTTTGGAGCTTATGCGTCATACTCCCTGGTCTCTTCGTGAGCTTACTAGAGATCACCCAAATCTCATAGACTGCGACGTTTACAGTCAGAACTCATATAGGTGTGTTCTTTCAAGAATGCTCTGTAGGACAGCATCTTTGCTAATTATAGCCAATAGAACCACGTTAAGGCATGTTGCCAACCTACCTTACAGATCTGAGCCTTACAGCTCTGAGAGTTTTGCATCTTCACTTGGAGACGATCATTAGTTATTACTCTCCTCAGTTAACCAATAGCTTGTTCTTCCCAGATCCTAATTCACGGGATCTCCGATCACAAAGGTTGGGTTACTACTATGGTGTAACATCTATGGGTCTCATACCCATCTCCCTCGATGCAATATCTATCACATTTCGTGATAGTCCCTTTGTAAAAGGATCTGCCAGGCTTTTGTCTGTTTGTATATACGTAACAGTTATTACTCCGGAGTTTCTCAACTTCCTGACAGACTTCAAACGTCTCTTCACGTGTCTTGATGACTTTGCATTATCTTTAGAATTGTTCACTTTAGCGATAACCGTTTGGTTATCACAATTCATAAGAATAGCCGGTACAGGTTTTTCAACAACCGGCAAGTCCATCAAGAGCTCACGCAGCCATTCTGCCTCAACAGTAGCTGTGTCCAAAGCAGTTAATTCTGCTTCCATAGTTGACCTCGTCAATATGGTTTGCTTGCAAGACCTCCATGACACTGCGCCACCACCATGAGTAAATACATACCCACTTGTTGCGTAGAGTACATCAACATCGAAGATCCAATTTGAATCACTATATCCTTCTAGCACAGCAGGATGCCCTGAATAAGTAATTCCGTAACTCATAGTACCTCTCAGATAGCGCAAGACCCTTTCTAGTGCATGCCAATGATCATCACCCGGGTTGGACATGAACCTACTCAGTTTGCTCACAGCAAAAGAGATATCTGGTCTTGTAGCGCTAGCTAAGTACATGAGTGAACCGACAATTTGAGAGTATCTTAATTGATCTCTCGTTTCTTTCTTGTTCTTTCTGAGTGTCACGCTGGGATCATAAGGTGTTGGAGAAGGCTTGCTATCCATAAAATCGAATCTGTTCAAGACCTTCTCAACATAGTGAGATTGCGTTAATGTAATCCCACTCTCATCCTTAATAAGTTTGATGTTTAGAATTACATCGGCTTCTCCCAGATCTTTCATGTCAAAACTCTTTGATAGAAAAGACTTGACCTCATTAATTGTATTAATGTTTGTACCAAAGATCAGTATGTCGTCCACATACAAACATAATATGACACTATTGCCCCCACCATGGCGATAGTAAACACACCTATCAGCCTCGTTAATGACAAATCCTGCAGAAGTCAGAGTTCTTTCAAACTTCTCATGCCATTGCTTAGGTGTCTGTTTCAGACCATACAAAGATTTTAACAACTTGCACACCTTTCTCTCTTCACCATTTACCACAAACCCGTCAGGCTGATCCATATAGATCTCCTCTTCCAACTCTCCATTGAGAAAAGCTGTCTTTACATCCATTTGATGAATGATAAGACCATAAGTGGCAGCCAAGGAAAGTGTTTTTTCGGTGTGTCTCTGGCCGCAGCCGATAGCTGTATATATATTAGGACCAAAGGCGGTATTGTGTCGCGATCACAATCCCAAACCGACTCGGTTTCTAATTCGTATACTTACCGGACAAGAAATCAAAAACTTGCCTGCCAAGACATAAAAATAAAACGGCAAAAGGAAGCTGCGCTCCTGCAAGGAGACGGACCGGATTTCGGCGGACCATTCACGCGCATGTACGCGCCGCCACGGCACGGCACGGCGAGCGAGCGCGCGCGTGTGGTTTTCCCTTTCTCTTCTCACACACCGCTTAGAGTGGTGGAGAGAACCCACTATATAAAGAGGTCCAACTCTTCTTCAACTTCCGGGATGGGACTAAACTTAGCACCACCACTTGCCATTTTACACATGGGCTTTGAGATTTCAGAAATTGCTATGGGTCTAGCCCATTAATTCTAACAATGATTGTTCCTAGCTAACTCCCAGCGAAGATACTATCAATCGGTTGTTCCAACAAAGTAAATCAATTGGCCCACCGAGATCCAACAAAGTAAATCAATTGGTTCCAACAAAGATTGGGACTGGTTTGTGTCAACAGGTGAAAGATTAGGCTCGGTAATTAGATCAATAGCATATTCTTTGTGTTTGTCGTGCATGATTTCTATGAACAAGTGAAGGATTGTTTGCACGCATGCCATTCCATGATAACTTGGTATCATTTACTTTAGTTTCTACAGGCATTCCATCATCACTTAATTTTACTAATTATCCAGATTATAATTAAAATTATTGTGAATTTAATTTAAATATTAAGACAAAGCAGTAGATGCATATATGAAAACTGAGAAGAGTTGTTCCTGGTTTTTTACACATAAAGACCAGCACCGTTAATTTGTCCATGGTTTAATGAGTTTTGAATAATGGACAAAAGAATCGCGCTTCAGTTTATTTGATTAGGAGGCTTGTTTCTATGAATGCCGCGATACAAGTTTCGGCCATTAACTTTTTTTTTCTTATTGGTGGGTGGTGTTGAGTAGAAGCATGTAACTTAACTTGTAGATGTGAGCGATGGACTGCAAGAGTTGTTCATACTTGACAACATAGGAGAATAAATCATGAATATGTATGTGTGTTCTTCAAATTAATTCATTCCATGCAGAACAGAGTTCGATTGCGCCCCTGCTGTAGCTTCCTGGTATATATATAATTTCCGATTTTACATGTGTACTAGAAAAAATTATACAAATTTTAATATTTGTGGGAATCAGCGTATTAGATTTCTGATTTCATCGATGGAGTGGAAGCATAACATTTTTCACGGTCCAACTTATGACAACAACTAAACGTATATTTAATCTAACTAGATATTAATACTTGAGTTGGGGTTTTGATCCGGAAGTGACATGCCCTATTTCCATTTATTATTTTAAATTCAAAAGGACCCTTCTATATCGGTAAGTACAAAAGGCATATAAAGGCCGTCCTAATTTTCCATGAACTGTTGTCAATTTGTCTCCTGAATATGACAAGGCAAAATCAGTTGATGCTTATTTCATATGTTGTACGTTGCTTCCATGTTCCAAACAAGTATATCAATACTGAAGCTCATTTTTCTAGTACAAAGCAAAGTTGCATGATGCCATCACATTTCGGAATTCGTCCTCGAGCTGAACTATCGACCTGGACAGTGTCGGAGGCCCCTGCCAAGGAGGTGCATCATGGGCTATCAAGCATGTTGTGAGAAAGGTATTTATCTTCCTTATACTAAAATATTTATCCATGATTTTTTTGCTTTAAACTGACAGTGCTGATTCGTACGTACTTCATGATGTCCCTTGCTTAGCTTCAATTTCAAATCATCAGAATGTAAAGTAGTTGGGATGATATGAGTACAAACATGAATGGCCAATTCAGAGACGAGCTTTACAAATAGAAATTCATGTGTCGTTGTGTTCTTTGATATTCCTATGGCTGATATGATCCTTACTTAAGTAATCTGTGATCTACTGATATTCAAATTTATTTTCAATGCTAAATATCTGTATGTTCCTCCGAACGCCTTCTGTAAGTACTCATGGAGTGTTAACTTTATTTTAACCTTCAAAGATAGAGATCCTTATGCTTCTTTTGATGGAAATAGGACTTGATCTTGTAGATTTTGTCTCGCTTTTCACATCAAAACATAACAGATCCTTACAGCTTAGTAATATATTTCCTATGATAGAATACATATAGTCTAAATAGTGCAAAATAAAACCTAGCCTAGTCATATTGTTTCCCTTGCATTGTTGAACTATTGTATTTTACCATTGCCGACAACCATGAGTGACCCTTTTCTAAGTGTCGTGGATAGCAAAGGATGCATTTTAATTTTATTGAGTAGTCGCATTTTGTTTCATGGAAATAAGCAATGCTTACAAGTCAAACATTTCTGTGCAGAGAATTCAAATCCAGCCGCAAGTTCTTCCATTTTTAACACACAAGTTATTAGAAGCATAAGGTTAGATTATATTCCACAATGTTCAATAGTTAGCAGCATTATGAGCTTCTTATTGGCCACTGCACCTGCAAGTAATACTATTGTTAATATATGTAGCTTGGAGTAGTAGAAGAATTGTGTGATATATGTACTTCTGTTTGATGCAAAATATTGATGGTTAGGCACTATGCTGCTCATAAGATTTTTTTTATTTTCTCCTTTATTTATCGCATCAGTCCTTTTTGTACCAACAATGTGACACTACACCACTCTTCATTTTCACAGGCCATGAAACAATAAAGAACTTGGTGATGGCTAGACTCTGATCTCGGTTACAATTATGTGTGCACTTTGGAGCTATTGGATGTCAGAATGTGTCTCAAAGCGACGTTCATTGATGCAAAGGTATGGTTGGGGCCATATGATCAACGGGTGCAGTTTTTGAAATGTGGGTGGCTTATACAATTGCTTCTGTGGAGATCTAAATTGGCTTCTCTTTCAGACTTCAAAATAAATTTAGTTTTCTTTCATATCTGAATGAGCCAAAGGATAACTTCCTTGATGTTGTAGTACTAATGTATTTGACATGTAAAAAATGATTTAGATACCGTGGTATAAGGCATGTGGTATGAAATTTTCATGGAAGAAAACTTGCCCTATTACAAGTGTGAGCAATAACGTGTTTTGGGCAGCCTCTTTATTGAAGGATGGCATTGTGTTTCATGGATCTGGGCAATAGCTTCAGAAATCATCTAATCTCTGCAAAAATTTGAACTAAGTAGCATGGTTTTCCTGATTTTTTTGGCACAAAGTATGATGGAAAAAAGGTTAGATTATTCAGTATAGTCATCATATTATAGTAGCACACAAAGCCCCGTAAGCCCAGAAGAACAAACAATGCCAAACATCAACAATACAAGCAACAAAAACAAACATCCACCTGAGAAAAATGACGCGGCAAGGCGCGCGTCAGCCACTAGTAGAAGTATGATGCCAAAAGGAATATAGGTAGCACTCGAGTGGAAGTCCTCTTATGAGCACGAGCTCATAAACTTTTTTTCAAAAATTGGTGCACTTTTTCCGAAATTGAATGAACTTTAATGGAAATAGATGAACTTTTGTTCATAATTGGTGAACTTTTTTGAAAATCGATGAACTTTTCACGTTTGATGAAAAAAATTCAAAATTGGTGAACATTTTTAGAAATCGATGAACTTTCTTTCAAGTTCAAGAATTTTTTTTGGAAATCGATGAACTTTTTTCTTCAAAACAGGTGAACTTTTTCAAATTTGATGATCCTTTTTTAAATCGATGAAATATTTTTGAAATCAATGAACTTTTTTTCAAATTTGTGATTTTTTTCAAAAGTATTTGAACTTTTTTGGGATTCCAAGAATCTTTTTTTAATTCACGTTTTTTAAAAATCAATGAAGGGAACGAACTAGGGCTCGCACGCTTTTATGTTTTGGGACGGCACATGACGGGAGGTACCGTGAGCGCCCGTTCTCCTATTTAAGGACATCCTATGACGGGAGGTACGGTTAGGAGGGAATATCCTATTTCACACATTTTGCGTCAAAATGTCAAGCTTTCGCACAAGCTGTCGATTGAAGCAGTGAGGTGGGCCGGCCCGTTAACCTGTTGCCACGTTTTTGGTTTTAGGAACCTTCCAGACATTTCCAACCGGTTTTTATCGGTTTTGGGAACTTTCTAGAAGGTTCCTGAACCGGATTTTCTATTTTTCGTTTTTTACTTTTTTCTTTTTCTGTTTATGTTTCCTTTTCGATTAACTTTTTTTCTATTTCTTCTTTTCTTTCCTTTTTTTATTTTGTTCGAAAATACCAAATGTAGTTCCAAAATTTTTAAAAATATTTTTGTTCAAAAAATATAAAACAATTCGTATTTCGAAAAATCTTCAGGAATTCCAAAAATGTTCTTATTTTAAAATTTTGATCACAATTTCATAAAATTGTTCCTGTTTTAAAAAAATTCTCGTTTTCAAATTTGCTCACAATTTTAGAAAATTGTTCATGTGTCAGAATGTTCACGAATTTCAAAAAATGTTCACGTTTTCAAAATTTCTTCACCACTTTAGAAAAATGTTTGCGGTTTCAAAATTTTGTTCACAATTTCAAAATATATTCCCATGTTCCAAATTTTGTTCGCATTTCCAAAAAAGCATAAAATACAAAATTTCTTCGCATTTAAAAAAATTGTGTTTGAATTTTTTGTTGTTCTGAATTAAGAAAATGCTCCTCTTTTCCATTTTTGTTAAAAAATGTACGTATTTTCTGTAATTTGTTCGTTTTTTCAGAAAGTATTAATTTCTTGAAAATTTGTTCGCATTTTTGAAAACTGTTCAGGGTTTGCAAAATTTGTTTGAGTTTCATTTTTAAATCAGAATTACAAAACGTCTGCACTTTTCCAAACTACTTGGAATTTTCAAAAAATGGTTTATAAATGTCAACATTGTTGTGTGTTCTTATAGTGTTTTGCACCTTGATGTGCAGTTAGCGTTGACTGTGTAGTGGCTAACGGCCCACGATTGGTGCACATGTCATTTCATTGCTCGTTGGCACACAGGCCTTGTACAATGGGAGGAGCTTAGAGAGATGCTTAGAAAAATAAACCGGGTTTTTCTGAAGCACCGGTGCCTATTTGTACAGAAGAGACGCTTAGTTCAGCGTTTATCCTGTACAAATAAGCACCGGTGCTTAAGAAAAGTCTGGTTTATTTCTCTAAGCACCTCCACTAAGCATCTCCCATTGTACAGGGCCTAATATGTCATTCAAACGACACAGTAATATGTCATTCAAACGACACAGTAATATGTAGGCCGCAAACAAACTCAAGCTCCCACAGATTTGGCTCTTGCGTTCATATATTTACACGATGGCAAGCCACACTGGGATTGCAAACGCTTCCACACCTAGCATATGAGATGGAAGCTTAATTATGATGTCCTCACGCCAGCATCATTGCAAACCTATAGTGTGTCTCTGTCAGCACAGATCTACTCGGCTAACCAGTCAGGTTACAAGCACTCCCACACCATCTAAAGGGGTGGAAGCTAAAACAAGCTAACTGTTCTTTAATTCTTTTTTCTTTTTCTTTTTAAAGGGGCTTCCCCCGATTTCATTTAAAGAAACCAAATCATTCTTTACAACCACCCGCCACACAAAAGCGACTCCACACCCTGAGATCGAACTGACCCAAGGGAGAAGATAGACCCCTAGCTGAACAACAGCCTAGGAAATTAACTCCAGCAACATGCAGATAACCGGGGAAGTCTAACAAGGACGGAGACACAACATGAACACTAACAAAGAAAATGAACGCAGCCCGAACACAATCCTAAGACATCACAATCCCAGCATCAGCTCCCATCGCCCAGCTTCTTTTGGCGCCATAAACTTCAGCCGCGACTTGCTCCAGAAGTGATGGTTTTGTGTCCTCCGACACCTGCAAGACACTCCAGTCAGTAATCCAATAGGCCACTCGAAACATAACAACAGACGGATCAACAGGCCATTTATGATTAAAGCACGCCAAGTTCCTCGCTTTCCAAATCCCCCAGAGAACAGCTGCTACACCCACTGTATATACTTCTCTCCTCTGGGAGTGCATCCCTTTAAGCCATCCATTAAAACAGGCTTTTGCATCTGCGAATCTACATTCAACCCGCAGACTACACTGGATCACATTCCAAATGTACTTAGCAAAACAGATGATTTATCGAGTCTTTATGGCCACAGAAAAGACAATCTGTTCACATTTTTCACCCTCTAGTTAAAATGCTTTCCCACAGCACCAACCAAAGGAACATTCTGATTTTAGGAGGTATTTTGATCTTCCACAGAAATCTGTAGTCTTCATAGACCAAGCCAAAATGCCAAACGCCAGACTGCAGCACATCAATCATCTTCAGAAGATCACATCCTGGAACATGAAACTTCATAGTTCACCCTTGTTTCCCCTCATCAAGATCACCTTGTAAGCAATGGACTTGCGCAGCTAAGCCAATCGATGCTGCAATTTTGGTTTCAACAAACAATCAGCACAGATCTGCAAATTTTACGTCCTACAAAAATAGAACACCAGCTCATGCTTGACACACATCTCGTGTTCTTCTACAGCAGATAGTTGACGGTGAAGCATAATCTTGAAGGGAGAAATTAAGGAAAGAGCAGGGAATTAGTGAACTGAACATCGAAAGCGAGCAGAGGTAGCTAAGACTTATAACTCAAACAACAATCCTTTCGCCCCAATAAATTAAAAGAATTTTCTGTTTGACAGCATATATCCAAAGGAACAAACATGTTGTCTGTTTTATTTCCTTGACACATCTACCCAGCGATCAAATGGTTCACACATTTTTTCCTTCTTTTGATACATATCTCCCGAATAATCAAATGGTCGATTTCAAAGTACAGCAGTCATATTAGTGTGCCCGTTGTATCAGTTTTATGATTGGAATACAGTTTTCTCTGCATAAAAACAGATCCAAACAGCCAAGCCAACCGTCCAAAAGGACTATGTATATGTAACTAAATCAATAATCTAAAACAAGCAAGCAACAAGCTTGCTGGGAAACACATGCTACTCTCCCAAGCACGATTTAGTTCACGAGAATTAGATGCAAATTATTTAAATAAACAAATGGGAAACACATGATACTCTCCCAAGCAAAACCAGAAACCTGACTAAATGACCGGAGGCCAAGTTCACATATGCACTAGCCATGATTTCCCCCAATTTTCTGCAACCAAAATGAAAGTGCATTATTAATTTAGCAGCAGGTACAAGCACACACTTAACAAGGGACAGTCCTAACTTGGGTTTCAGAGGCAAGAAACAGTCGAAGATTGAAAACATGTGTGCATGACTAATTTAGTAGCAGGTAAAACCACACACTTAACAGGGGACAATCCTAAGCTAGGTTTCAGAGGGAAATGGTTGAAGAACAAACACGTTGTCCTTCCTCCTTGTTCAATTCATCCCTTCCCACTTCAAAAAAGAAACAGATTGACATAGTTCAGTAATAATAATAGTAGCACATTGTTTCATAAGATTTTATATGACAGAAATTTAGACGGGTTTAAACTAAGAAAAGATAGAGCTGTGTAGGCATGGAAGAAGAAGAAACTGAGTGGAGTAGGATATCACCAGGAGCTTAGGCCTGTCATTCTGGCCTTACCGACGCCAAACTGAAAGAGCGTCATTGCCTGCTCTCCTTACCGAAGCCAAATTTGAAGAGGGTCATTGCCTGCTCTCCTTTTTGCTCCCACCCAATTATCACCTGGTTGTGATCCACCGCGTCCTGCCCAGCGTCATGCTCCCTCCTCCACCTGCCGCCACCTCTTCGTTCTGAAAGTAGGCAAGCCACCAGAGGGGCGCCATGATGCAGCAGCACAGAAGAGGAGGCATCACTTCTCTTTCGCAATTTCGATTTTGGCCTCCACATTGACTGCACCTGGGAGGTGGCCATCATCCAAGGCAGTAAAGGAGAGGCGGTGATGGCTTGGATCCACCCTGATCTTTTGCGCTGGTGGCCGGATTCGTCCCTCTCTGTTCACCAGCAGGGGAGTGCATGAGAGAAAATAGAGATCTGGAAGAAAGGATTGACAAGTGGTGATGAGAGAAGGGTGGGGAGAAGGAGAGCGGAGAAGGTAGGGCATCAGTTAAAACAAGATTCAGTAAGCTGCTTCAGAAATAAGAACAAAGTACACTGCTTTAGGATACTTTATATGGGTGAATCAGCCCCAGATATATCTTCCAAAAAGAATTCATGTATACAACAACGATAGGCCTAGGGAGTGAAGAAATGGCATTATAATACCACGAGGGCAATGGATCCAACTCACCTTCATGTAGTCAGCAACATGACCTTCATAGATGTATTTGTGGTGAATCTCAGTGCCCAGCTGCTTCTTATCCTTCTTGAAGCCAGCAAGTCTCCTGTCGCTGTGCGGAATATCAGCCAACAGACTGAAGCAGATCAAGGGATAAACTGTATGCTTCCTAATTCAACAGCTTAGAACCCCCTAAATATAGAATAAAAGAAACACGCCAACAATAGGCAATAAATTCAGTCCAAGATTAGGCATACTTCAAGTCTATCAGTGAGCCTGCCGCAGAGCGATGGATCAAACAACACTGCAAGTAAGCTATATATCTTTCTTGGCTTTCCATGTTTAACAATACATCTTTTAAAATGTCTATTATTTAGATTTCTAACCTATCCAGCAAAATTATCAATCGCACATTCAAGATCTGTAGGTAAACAAAATAAAGGAGACTTTTCACCACAAGTCTCATCTAGCCATCACAAATCATAGCATCAGAATAAGAGAACAAAGTTTTAAAAAGTGACAAAACAAAAGAAAATCAAAGCATTACAGCAGCAGCTCACCATGGCAATCCTGGAAAGCAAAGACTTGTCAATGTAGAAGAGGTATGTGAAACCCTCTCCGCCTGATCTTCCTACTCTTCCTCGCGACTGCAGATGAAAAGAAAAGCTATGAACTTGAGATCCAGATCTCAGATTCATATACATAAAAAAAAAATTGTCAAAAAAGGCAAAGTAAAAATCTGAGAACTAAAACCAACTGATACAGGCTGCGAGAGCCCAAATAGTTCTGCATACAAGAATCTTTATTTCCCCATAAGAAAACTTCTCCATACCAAGTTGTGTATTCTTTGACACTTCCAGTGAGAAAAATATTTAGCAATAAAATTAGTCATTGAAGCTAAAGCACCATTCACCTACGCAACAATAACATAAATTAGTATCAGAGTTCTAACATCAAATAAAGGTGTAGTCCATAATAAGCTAACTACCTGGAATACCTAGCAATTTCAAATATATGCTTGAATGAAGCTGCAGAATGAGACAAAAAAGGGAGACAAGAGTGAGAGCAGGGGAGAGAAAGGAGGTGGAGGCAAAACCTTAACCGCCTCGGCATCCTTGCTCCTGCTCCTGCTGTGCCGGGAAGGAGAGGGTTCCGGGGCGCAGGAGATACGTGGAGTCGCCATTGTGCACAAGCTGCAGGTGTCGGCGCCCCAACTTCTGACCCCACCGCACGAGCAGCCACACCACCGCACTGCGCATGCTCCTCGACGAAGAGGGGGAGCGCAGCCGAATTAAATCTCACAATCCACCATAAAGTTTGATTCAAGATCACAGTCACCTAACTAAATCCAAATTCTTTCAAATTTATTAAAGATTCATTTATCCACCAATATAATAATCACCATGCTCATCTATTAGACCTAAAATCTCATAATCATCCACCAAACATCTTTGACTATCTTCTAGGCACAACCACCAAACTAAATCCAACTACAACCTCATAAATCACAAAGAAATTTGGTTCAATATCACAATCATCTAACTAAATCCAAATTGTTCAAGATTAATTAATGAGACGAACATCTTTGACTATATCCTCAAGATCACAATCAACTAACTAATCCATCAAAAATCTCATAATCCACCATAAAATTTGGTTCAAGATCACAATCGCCTAACTATATTCAAAATTTTCCAAGTTTATTAAAAATTTATTTATCCATCAATAAAATAACCAACATGCTCACCTACTAGACCTAAATTCATATAATCTACCGAACATCTTTTTCTAGCTCGTCAAGATCCCAATCAACTAACTAAATCCAACCAAAAGCTCATAATCCACCATAAAAATTGGTCAAAAGATCACAATCACCTAACTAAATCCAAATTGTTTCAAACTAAATTAAATATTTGTTCATTCACCAATATAGTAATCACCATGCTCATCTACTAGACCTAAAATCTCATAATCCACTAAACATCTTTGATTAGCATCTCAAGACACAATCACCTAACTAAATCCAACTAAAATCTCATAAATCACCAAGAAATTTTAACTAAATCCAACTAAAATCTCATAAATCACCAAGAAATCTGGTTCAATATCACAATCACCTAACTAATAATCCACCGAACATCTTTGACATCCCCCCAAGCTCACAATTCACTAAGTAAATCTATTGAAAATCTCGTACTCACCGTGAAATTTGTTCAAGATCACAATCGCCTAACTACATCCAAACATGTTTACTAAAGATCCATTTATCCATCAATATAATAACCACCATGCTCACTTACTAGACCTAAATTAACATAATTCATCAAACATCTTTAACTATCTCGTCAAGATCACAGTCACCTAACTACATCCAACAAAACCTCAAAATGCACCATGAATTTGGTTGAAAAATAACAATCACCTGACTAAATCAAAATTGTTCCAAACTGAATTAAAGATTTGTTTATCTACCAATATAATAATCACCATTCTCATCTACTAAACCTAAAATCTCATAGTCGAGCAAACATCTTTGTATATATTTTCGAGACACAATCACTTAACTAAATCCACCTAAAATCTCATAATCCAGCGTGAAATTCGATTAAGTATCACAACCACCTAACTAAATCCAAATTGTTCAACATTAATTAATCCACCAAACATCTTAGACTATATCCTCAAGACCACAATCAACTAACTAATCCATAAAAAATCTCATAATCCACCATAAAATTTGGTTCAAGACCACAATTGCCTAACTAAATCCAAATTGTTTCAAATTTATTAAAGAGTCATTTATCCACTAATATAATGATCAACATGCTCACCTACTAGACCTAAATTCACATAATCCATCGAACATCTTTTACTAGCTCGTCAAAATCACAATAAACTAACTAAATCCAACCAAAACCTTATAATCCACCATAAAATTAGGTTAAAAGATCACAATGACCTACTAAATCCAAATTTTTCCAAACTAAATTAAATATTTGTTTATCCACCAATATAATAATCACCATGCTCATCTACTAGACCTAAAATCTCATAATCCACGAAACATCTTTGATTATCATCTCAAGACACAATCACTACTAAATCCAACTAAAATCTCATAAATTATGGAGTTAAAGATTAATTAATCCACCGAACATCTTTGACTATATCCTCAAGATCACAATCAACAAAATCCATTGAAAATCTTGTAATCCACCGTGAAATTTGTTCAAGATCACAATCGCCTAACTAATTCCAAATTGCTCCATTTTAAAGTCCCTACTTCCTTGAGATTGAGGTTTCTTCTACCTCTAATGGCTTCTTTATTTCCTAAGAGAAGTATATCCAAGATCTTGCTTGTGCTGCTCTTACTGATGAGTACATTGTTGAGACTACTATGAAGCTCAACATCCACCTTTGTGTCCACCTCCGCTCCTTGTAAGTCCGGATGGGCATCCGTTGCCTGGTGGCGGGTTGCTACGTGTGATGTCTTGATCCCACATCCCGTGTTCCCTTGCTGCGTGACACCATAACCGCACACTCAAGACACAATCACCTAACTAAATCCAACTAAAATCTCATAAATCACAGAGTTAAAGATTAATTAATCCACCGAACATCTTTGACTATGTCCTCAAGATCACAATCAACAAAATCCATTGAAAAATCTCACAATCCACCATGAAATTTGTTCAAGATGACAATCGCCTAACCAAATCCAAATTGCTTCATGTTTAAAGTCGCTACTTCCTTGAGATTGAGGTTTCTTTCACCTCTAATGGCTTCTTTATTTCCTAAGAGAAGTATATCCAGGATCTTCTTGCTCATGCTGCTCTTACTGATGAGCACACTTTTGAGACTGCTATGGAGCTCAACATCCACCTTTGTGTTCACCTCCGCTCCCTATAAGTCTGGATGGGCATCCGTTGCCTGGTGGCGGGTTGCTATGTGTGCTGTCTTGATCCCACATCCCGTGTTCCCTTGCTGCGTGACACCATAACCGCACACTCAAGCACCACCGATGGCGAGCAAGAGCTGAGACAATCGGCGCATACCTGGATTTTACCCACGGGACAGGCCCGAGAACACATCGCTACCTATCGTCAAGGCTAAGAGCGCACAGTAGGAGAACATGGGATGCTTAATCAAGTGCGTGACACAAAATCCGCAAACAGGACAAGGACACCAAGCCGGATCAGCGGGGAACGAAGGGTGGACAGGCACGTGGGATGCTGGATCAAGTCCATCTGCTGCCACTACCCCCAGTCTCTCCACCTATGTTGCCTTGTTTACCAATTATTTTCAGTAGTGGCATCATCGCCTTGAGTCACTTGTGTGGCCCTCATCTCTATCCACCAATATAATGATCAACATGCTCACCTACTAGACCTAAATTCACATAATCAACCAAACATCTTTTACTAGCTCGTCAAAATCACAATCACATAAGTAAATCCAACCAAAACTTTACAATCCATCATAAAATTAGGTTAAAAGATCACAATCACTGAACTAAATTAAATATGTTTATCCACCAATATAATAATCACCATGCTCGTCTATTAGACCTAAAATCTCATAATCCACCAAAAATCTTTGATTATCTTCTCAAGACACAATCACCTAACTAAATCCAACTAAAATCTCATAAATCATAGAGAAATTTGGTTCAATATCACATTCACCTAACTAAATCCAAATTGTACAAGATTAATTAATCCACCGAACATCTTTGACTACTTCCTCAAGATCACAATCAACAAAATCTATTGAAAATCTCGTAATCCACCATGAAATTTGTTCAAGATCACAATCGCCTAACTAATTCCAAATTGCTCCATGTTTAAAGTCGCTACTTCCTTGAGATTGAGGTTTCTTTCACCTCTAATGGCTTCTTTATTTCCTAAGAGAAGTATATCCAGGATCTTCTTGCTCGTGCTGCTCTTACTGATGAGCACACTTTTGAGACTGGTATGGAGCTCAACATCCACCTTTGTGTCCACCTCCGCACCCTGTAAGTCCGGATGGGCATCCGTTGCCTGGTGGCGGGTTGCTATGTGTGCTGTCTTGATCCCACATCCCGTGTTCCCTTGCTGCGTGACACCATAACCGCACGCTCAAGCACCACCGATGGCGAGCAAGAGCTCAAACAATCGGCACATACCTGGATTTTACCCACGGGACGGGCCCGAGAACACGGCGCTACCTATCGTCAAGGCTAAGGGCGCACAGTAGGAGAAAGTTGGATGCTTAATCAAGTGCGTGACACAAAATCCGCAAACAGGACAAGGACACCAAGCCGGATCGGGGGGAATGAAGGGTGCACAGGCATGTGGGATGCTGGATCAAGTCCATCTGCTGCCACTACCCCCAGTCTCTCCACCTATGTTGCCTTGTTTACCAATTATTTTCAGTAGTGGCATCATCGCCTTGAGTCACTTGTGTGGCCCTCATCTCTATCCACCAATATAATAATCAACATGCTCACCTACTATACCGAAATTCACATAATCCACCAAACATCTTTTACTAGCTCGTCAAAATCACAATCACATAACTAAATCCAACCAAAACTTTATAGTCCATCATAAAATTAGGTTAAAAGATCACAATCACCGAACTAAATTAAATATTTTTATCCACCAATATAATAATCATCATGCTCGTCTATTAGACCTAAAATCTCATAATCCACCAAAAATCTTTGATTATCTTCTCAAGACACAATCACCTAACTAAATCCAACTAAAATCTCATAAATCATAGAGAAATTTGGTTCAATATCACAATCACCTAACTAAATCCAAATTGTACAAGATTAATTAATCCACCGAACATCTTTGACTACCTCCTCAAGATCACAATCAACAAAATCTATTGAAAATCTCGTAATCCACCATGAAATTTGTTCAAGATCACAATCGCCTAACTAATTCCAAATTGCTCTGTGTTTACTAAAGATCCACTTCTCTACCAATATGTCATTTCCTGAGGCATTGGCGATGGTGGCTTCGCTAACCCGAAGACGTAAAGGGAACATGACGAAGGCGTAAAGCAGACGAGGGAAAACTCAAATGAAGTGTGGGCCTGCGGGGCTGTGAGCGAGTGAGCTGTTGGGCCAACGGGTCGTGTAATCGCGTCATGTAAGCCTACGTGTTATAAGCAAGGTCCCGAGGAGGGAAACTTATCGAAAATTTGATATTGAACTCTAGCCTCTCATTTTCTGTCTATTCTATCTTGTTGCTTTCTTCTACCTTTGTTTCCTCTCTTCTCCCGATTTTAATTCCACTCGTCATAGTTGATGTAGCACGACGCCGGCGAAATCCTACCGGAGTCAGGTCGTGACACAATATAACAGTCAACATGCTCACCTACTAGATCAGAATTCACATAAGCCACCGAACATCTTTTACTAGCTCATTAAAATCACAATCACCTAACTGAATCCAAATTGTTCCAGATTGAATTACATATTTGTTTATCCACCAATATAATAATCACCATGCTCATCTATTAGACCTAAAATCTCATAATCCACCAAACATCTTTTACTATCTTCTCATAATCCACCAAACATCTTTGACTATCTTCTCAAGACACAATTTGGTTTAATATCACAATCACCCAACTAAATCTAAATTGTTCAAGATTAATTAATACACCGAACATTTTTTACTATCTTCTCAAGATCACAATCAACAAACTAATCAATCAAAAATCTCATAATCCACCATAAAATTTGGTTCAAGATCACAATCGCCTAACTAAATCCCAATTTTTCCAAGTTTCTAAAAGTTTATTTATCCGCCAATATAATAACCAACATGCTCACCTACTAGACCTAAATTCACATAATCTACTTAACATCTTTTACTAGCTCGTCAAGATCCCAATCACCTTAACTAAGTCCAACCAAAACCTCAAAATCTATCGTAAATTTTGATCAAAAGATCACAATCAACTAACTAAATCCAAATTGTTCCAAACTAAATTAAATATCTGTTTATCCACCAATATAATAATTACCATCCTCATCTATTAGAACTAAAATATCATAATCCACCAAACATCTTTGACTATCTTCTGAAGACACAATCACCTAAGTAAGTCCAACCAAAATCTCATAAATCACCGAGAAATTTGGTTCAATATCACAATCTCATTAATCAAAATTGTTCAAGATCAACTAATCCACCAAACATCTTTGACATCTACCCAAGATCACAATCTACTAACTAAATCCAAATCTCGTAATCGACCATGAAATTTGTTCAAGATCACAATCGCCTAACTAAATCCAAATTGCTCCATGTTTACTAAAGACCATTTATTCACCAATATAACAATCACCATTCTCACTTACTAGACCTAAATTAACATAATTCACAAAACATCATTGACTATCTCATCAAGATCACCGTCACCTAGCTAACTAAATCCAACAAAACCACAAATTCCACCATGAATTTGGTTGAAAAATCATAATCACCTAACTAAATCCAAATTGTTCCAAACTAAATTAAAGATCTATTTATGCACCAATATAATAATCACCATGCCCATTTATCATACCTAAAATCTCATAATCCACCGCACATTTTGACTATCTTCTAAAGACACAATCACCTAACTAAATCCACCTACAATCAAATAAATCACCAATATAATAACCACCATGCTCCAAGTTTACTAAAAATCCATTTATCCACCAATATAATAACCACCATGCACACTACTAGACATAAATTCTCACATAATCCATCGAACATCTTTGACTATCTCGTCAAGATCACAATCACCTAACTAAATCCAACCCAAACATCAAAATCCACCGTGAATTTGGTTAAAAGCTCACAATCACCTAACTAAATTCAAATTGTTTCAAACTAAATTGAAGGTTTGTTTATCCACCAATATTAGTCACCATGCTCACATATTAGACCTAAAATCTTAAAATCCATCGAACATTTTTGGCCATCTTCCCAAGATCATAATTACTTAACTAAATCCACCTGAAATCACATAAATCATTGCGAAATTCGGTTAAATATCACAATAGCCTAACTAAATCCAAATTGTTCAGATTAATTAATCCATCGAATATCTTTGAGTATCTCCTCAGGGTCACAATCAATTGACTAAATCCATCTAAAATCTCGTATTCCACCATGAAATTTGGTTCGAGATCACAATCGTCTAACTAAATCCAATTTTTCTCAAGTTTATTAAAAATTTACTTATTCACCAATATAATAACCACCATGCTCACCTACCAGACCTAAATTCACATAATCCACCGAACATCTTTTACTAGCTTGTCAAGATCACAATCACCTAACTAAATCCAACCAAAAACTCATAATCCATCGTGAAATTTGGTTTAAGATCACAATCACTTAACTAAATCCAAAATGTTCCAAACAATATTAAAGATCTATTTATCCACCAATATAATAATCACCATGCACATCTATCATACCTAAAATCTCATAATCCGCCGAACATTTTTACTATCTTCTCAAGATTAAATCACATAACTAAATCGACCTAAAATCTCATAATCCATCATGAAGTACGGTTCAATATCACAACCTCCTAACAAAATCCAAATTGTCCAAGATTAATTAATCCACCGAACATCTTTGACTATCTCCTCAAGATCGCAATGAACTAAATGAATGCATCAAAATCTCGTAATCCACCATGAAATTTGGTTCAAGATCATAATCGCCTAACTAAATCCAAATTGCTTCAAGTTTATTAAAGATCTATTTATCCACCAATATAATAACCACCATGCTCATTTACTAGACATAAATTTTCATAATCCACCGAACATCTTTGACTATCTCGTCAAGAAAGGACCCAGTTTACCTTGTTAGCAATTTGCATCTGGAATTGCTCAACACTAGGTTGAGGTGCATTGTACTTCCAATTAGAGATAGTGCCATATGGGCCAGCATCAGCCTACAAAAGGTCACATGACAAGCATGGTTGAATAAATGGATGCACAACTAATGTGAAGTCGAGACGATAAAAAGGATATCACAGCTCTGCTTATCTGGTCAGGTGGTCAGGAGTGCACGAAAGATCAACCAATCTTGTCTCTAACCCGGGTTGAACATCCATCTCCCTCGTTACTTGGATCTTTGCCCCTGATTGAAGTTGGATAAGCTTTATAGTTTCTCCAGCATTTGCAATGATAACACCAACCTAAAAGAAGTTACGAACATTATCAGTTAGCAGAGCAAAAAAATTGCACTTCATGCAACCTTGTATCAACTGCAAGAATGCAAAAACCAAACGAGTAAACTCCCAAGTAACATACCTTCCATTTGGGATATCAATGTCTTTTGTTGTACTACCACTCTGGTATCCACCACCGTATGAAGAATACTGATGTGTGTTTCAGAAGATAATGGTAGGATGGAAGAACCATGGCCTAGAAACAAAACAGCAACTCATTATATTACTAATAGCTGCAGATCTGTTGAGTGAGAAGAACAACCTTCATGTGGACAACATAAAACAGTACATAAGTAACAAATAACGCTTGGAAATCACATCATCTATGTACTACATGAGATAATCAAATATTTGGCTCTTTGCCGATAGACAATCATCAATGCAGTATGTTACCCCCTTTTGCATGTCATTTGTTGCATCTAGCAGACAGGGGCCAGTTCCACGAGACATTGATTAAAATATTACGTGATATAGCAGAATCAAACTATGCATACTATTGATCATCTACACAAAATATATTAGCCAGAATTATCAACAAACTCTACTAGCCATCCTTCTAAGCATGTAATAATATTGGAGCTCATTATATGGAGATCTAAACTTCCTAGCGACGATAAAGGAATTGCTAGGCGTTTTCTTGTTGCCTAGATCCTAGTAAGGTTAAGCTTCGCCTAGGCGGGCTATTTTCTTCCACAGCTTCCTAAATATATCGCTAAATCACATGGATCGCATAGCAGTACTCGACAGCTAAGGCCCACTTCGCGGCGAGAGAGAGAAAAGGGAGAGGATGACGGGTGAGAGCCAGCTGTGTAGTATGTATATGTATAAGTTCCATGTAGATTTTATGAGAAACTAGAGACGCTAGCTTTTGACTTGGGTTGAGTTTGATTTGTGGGGTACGGACAACAGCAGCAACCATGTCAATGGTTTAGTTCGCCGGAATCTATATGATGGTTTGAATTAGTTGGTTTCGGTTCATAATGGAAAGCTGCCAAAGGTTTTTTTCAATGTATGCATGATGGATTTATCAAGTTCAATGTGTGTGCGGTGGATTTAGCTCAATGTGTGTGTGCGGCGTGCTTGCGGGCAAAGTGTTCAATGAATTCCGTGAACAAAATGTCAATTATAGGGATTAAAGTTTAGGGAATCTGCTAGAGATGTTCTAAGATGTTCATATTATTCCAATCCTATGCCCATTGCATCCAAACAACTAAAATTATAACAAGATTGTGATGCAAACATCGTCCTTACGCTATACAGTACCATATCAAAGATTATTCTCCTCTTTTGTAAGAAAAATATCCCCCCCCCCCCCCCCCAAAGTGTATAAGACTCTTGTCGATTCAGTTCAGATAAGACTGGCATATATCTGAGGTGATGAGCTTACTGACGCTCATAAATTCTTTCTAGTTCAGTATGTGAGAACTGAGCTAGTGAGTTATCATACCAAAGTCATATATGCTACCTATATTATTGCACACAACATGCAAGCACGGTGCACTGGTTACATCTTGTGAGGTATACTATCTCACCCTAATGAATACTCAGTAGTTAGCCATCAGTCTCCCTCCTATACTGGGGACAAGTGCAGTTTCCTCGCTAGAAAAACAATGCATGTGGTTCAGACAACTAAATTGCAACATCACATTCTAATTTCTAAACTCCGAGTGCAAAGCATCAAGTCTGTTCAGGTGAGTAGGACGATTACCCACAGCCATGATCTAATTTTGTCGAGTTTTTCACTCAATGCACTAAGCTGAACGCGAACCGCGAACAGAAGTTTTTCACTGGAGAAGCATTATACAGATTTCGGACTTCCTCAAACAAAATAGTTTGCTTGAATAAAAACGCATCATGTCTGTTCGATAGGATTCTCACATCTAGAATCAAGATTGTGCACAAGTGTCAAACGCAAGTGTCCACAACATCAGAGTCCGCTCAATGATAACTGTTGGCTGGAAGAGGGATCATAACAAACAAGTGCAAATTGCTTAAGGGGGTTCAACAAAACTGTGAGACACTTTTTTTCTTTCTTTCTTTCTTTCTATCATGCCCTGTGAATGGAAGTACAATTCAGGCATATGCTATGTATGCCTCAACAGCAGAACAGAGTGCAACTCCTACAATATTCAGACTATCAAGGACGAGAGGAGTAGGACGCTAGCGGGACCTGCTGGAAGAGGTGGGCGACGTAGGAGCCCTGCGAGATGAGGGCGAGGAGGCGCTTGAGCGTCGACCTAATCGCCGTCGAAGCGGGAGCCGAGGAGCGCCGGGATGGCGGCGGCGTCCGGGTCGTCGTAGAGATGCGCGTCCGCCCCACCACCCACGACGTTGCCGCGCCGCTGGCCCGCACCCGCCGAACCAGTCTCTCTCTAGGCTATAGGCCGCCTTGCGTGCCCCGGCTCCCCCTTCGAACCCGGCGGCGAAAGGCTACGCGGCGGCGGTCTTTTTTTTTAGGGATACGCGGCGGTGATCTGGGAGCGTTACCCGGTCCGTGTCCGTCTTGTCTCGTGCGGGAGCGCGATGGGTCCACGGAGCGGGCCGAACTTGACGTGTCCGGGCGAGGGGCTGGCCCGTACTTTTGTAGGCCTGGTCCACCATAGGAGAGACGGATGGGCTTTGGAAGCTGGGACACAGTGACATATGGCGATTTACGAAGCCGCTGCTTTCAATTCAACGGTCACCTTTGCCTCACGTTGGCGGATGTGTTAATGTGGAGGATCACATCACACGTGCCTACTTCAGTTTGGCTATTGCAAGTTGCAACAACCTCCTGGCCTTGCATTGACTACTGTAATGTGTACTAGTTGACTATATATATGAAGCTCCTACCTTGCGCTGATTGATAGACCAAGGCAGCACGAAGACGGTCAGTTGAATAGTGAGGCCTAGAGTGGTGCACATCGTAGATTGTAGAGATGGGCGTGGGAGGTGTCCGTAAAATGTTAGTCTCGCTCACCGTATCCATCCGTTTCGCATGTATGTTAGGGTTCCCGATCTATCACTAGTAGAAAACAGGGCTTTGATTCAAGCCTGGCCAACCCATTAGTCCCGGTTCTGTACGAACTGGAACTCATGGGGGCATTCGTCCCGGTTCATGAGCCCAAGGGGCCGGCCGGGGCCTCGTGGGCATTGGTCCCGGTTCAACTGGACCCATTTGTCCCGGTTCTTGGCACGAACCAGAATCAATGGGCCGCGCTCCTGGCCCACAGCCATTGCTCCCAGTTCGTGACTAGAACCGGAACAGAACGGAGAGATTTAGTCTCGGTTCCTGCCACGAACCGGGACAAATAAGTTACCTATATATACCCCATCGCCGCGGCTGAGCACTTCACAGTGCTTTGTTTTTTCTGCCCAGCGAGGGGAGGGCATTTGGGTGCTCTAGCTCACCTCCTATGCCATAAGGTGTTCGATGAAATGCCCGAGCCACACTAGTTAAACTTTCTCCTCTCGAAGCTCGACCTCCGAGCTCCATTTTCCCGAGATTTGTCTAGGTTTATATTAGCGGTCTGTCACGCCCCGTCCCCGTCTTCACCGCCGTCGATCACCCGCGCCGATCTCGTCGCCGGCACCACCGTGGTGAGCCTCTTGTTCTTATCTTCTTTCTGAAAGAAAAAAATTCTTACTTTAGATAGATACTTGTCTAATTTTCTTACTTTTGACACACATCATTATATATAATGCACGCAGATGAACCGGCAATGGATGTACGGTGACAGACACACCTCCGAGTACATTAAGGGCGTGCATAATTTTCTCGAAGTGGCTGAGGCAAACAAGCAGAATGGTTTTATGTGTTGTCCATTCCCTAAATGTGGGAATACGAAGTCTTACTCTGACCGGAAAATCCTTCACACCCACCTGCTTTACAAGGGTTTCATGCCACACTATAATGTTTGGACGAGGCACGGAGAAATAGGGGTTATGATGGAAGACAACGAAGAAGAAGAGGACGATGACAACTATGTGCCCCCTGAATACGGTGATGCTGCAACAGGGGAAGCTGCTGAAGATCAAGAGGAACCAGACGATGTGCCCGATGATGATGATCTCCGCCGGGTCATTGTCGATGCAAAGACGCAATGCGAAAGTCAAAAGGAGAAGCTGAAGTTCGATCGCATGTTAGAGGATCACAAAAAAGGGTTGTACCACAATTGCGAAGATGGCAACACAAAGCTCGGTACCGTACTGGAAATGCTGCAGTGGAAGGCAGAGAATGTTGTGCCTGACAAAGGATTTGAGAAGCTACTGAAAATATTGAAGAAGAAGCTTCCAAAGGATAACGAATTTCCCAACAGTATGTACGCAGCAAAGAAGGTCGTATGCCCTCTAGGATTGGAGGTGCAGAAGATACATACATGCCCTAATGACTGCATCCTCTACCGCGGTGCGTACGAGGATTTGAACGCATGCCCGGTATGCGGTGCATTGTGGTATAAGATCAGACGAGATGACCCTGGTGATGTTGACGGCGAGCCCCGCAGGAAGAGGGTTCCTGCGAAGGTGATGTGGTATGCTCCTATAATAACACGGTTAAAACGACTGTTCAGAAACAAAGAGCATGCCAAGTTGATGCGATGACACAGTGAGGACCATAAGAAAGACGGGAAGTTGAGAGCACCCGCTGACGGGTCGGAGTGGAGAAAAATCGAGAGACAGTACTGAGCTGAGTTTGCAGGTGACCCAAGGAACGTATGGTTTGGTTTAAGCGCGGATGGCATTAATCCTTTCGGGGAGCAGAGCAGCAATCACAGCACCTGGCCCGTGACTCTATGTATGTATAACCTTCTTCCTTGGATGTGCATGAAGCGGAAGTTCATTATGATGCCAGTTCTCATCCAAGGCCCTAAGCAACCCGGCAACGACATTGATGTGTACCTAAGGCCATTAGTTGAAGAACTTTTATAGCTGTGGAATGAAAACGGTGTACGTGTGTGGGATGAGAACAAACAGGAGGAATTTAACATGCACGCGTTGTTGTTTGTAACCATCAACGATTGGCCCGCTCTCAGTAACCTTTCAGGACAGACAAACAAGGGATACCACGCATGCACGCACTGTTTAGCTGACACCGAAAGTATATACCTGGACAAATGCAGGAAGAATGTGTACCTGGGCCATCGTCAATTTCTTCCGACCAACCATCAATGTCGAAAGAAAGGCAAGCATTTCAAAGGCGAGGCAGATCACCGGAAGAAGCTCGCCATGCGTACCGGTGATCACGTACTTGCTATGGTCAATGATTTACACGTAATCTTTGGAAAGGGTCCCGACGGACTAGCTATTCCGAATGACGCTGAGGGACACGCACCCATATGGAAGAAGAAATCTATATTTTGGGACCTACCCTACTGGAAAGACCTAGAGGTCCGCTCTTCAGTCGACGTGATGCACGTGACGAAGAACCTTTGCATGAACCTGCTAGGCTTCTTGGGCGTGTATGGGAAGACAAAAGATACAGCTGAGTGTTGGGGAACGTAGCAGAAATTCAAAATTTTCTACGCATCACCAAGATCAATCTATGGAGTAATCTAGCAACGAGGGGAAGGGGAGTGCATCTACATACCCTTGTAGATCGCGATGCGGAAGCGTTGCAAGAACGCGGATGAGGGAGTCGTACTCGTAGCGATTCAGATCGCGGTTGATTCCGATCTAAGCGCCGAACCACGGCGCCTCCGCGTTCAACACACGTGCAGCCCGGTGACGTCTCCCACGCCTTGATCCAGCAAGGAGAGAGGGAGAGGTTGGGGAAGACTCCATCCAGCAGCAGCACGAGGGCGTGGTGGTGGTGGAGGAGCGTGGCAATCCTGCAGGGCTTCGCCAAGCACCGCGGGAGAGGAGGAGGAGGAGCGGTAGGGCTGCGCCAAGAGAGACAGGAAAACTCATGTGTTGGGCAGCCCTAGACCTCAACTATATATAGGGGGGAGGGGGCTGCGCCCCCTCTAGGGTTCCCACCCCAAGGGGTGGCGGCCAGCCCTAGATCCCATCTAGGGGGGCGGCCAAGGGGGGAAGAGAGGGGGGCGCCACTAGGGTGGGCCTTAAGGCCCATCTGGACCTACGGTTTGCCCCCTCCCACTCTCCCTGCGCCTTGGGCTTTGGTGGGGGGCGCACCAGCCCACCTGGGACTGGTCCCCTCCCACACTTAGCCCACGCAGCCTTCTGGGGCTGGTGGCCCCACCTGGTGGACCCCCGGGACCCTCCCGGTGGTCCCGGTACATTACCGATAGCACCCGAAACTTTTCCGGTGACCAAAACAGGACTTCCCATATATAAATCTTTACCTCCGGACCATTCCGGAACTCCTCGTGACATCCGGGATCTCATCCGGGACTCCGAACAACATTCGATAACCACGTACATACTTTCCCTATAACCCTAGCGTCATCGAACCTTAAGTGTGTAGACCCTACGGGTTCGGGAACCATGCAGACATGACCGAGACGTTCTCCGGCCAATAACCAACAGCGGGATCTGGATACCCATGTTGGCTCCCACATGTTCCACGATGATCTCATCGGATGAACCACGATGTCGGGGATTCAATCAATCCCGTATGCAATTCCCTTTGTCTATCGGTATGTTACTTGCCCGAGATTCGATCGTCGGTATCCCGATACCTTGTTCAATCTCGTTACCGGCAAGTCTCTTTACTCGTTCCGTAACTCACATCATCCCGTGATCAACTCCTTGGTCACACTGTGCACATTATGATGATGTCCTACCGAGTGGGCCCAGAAATACCTCTCCGTTTACACGGAGTGACAAATCCCAGTCTCGATTCGTGCCAACCCAACAGACACTTTCGGAGATACCTGTAGTGCACCTTTATAGCCACCCAGTTACGTTGTGACGTTTGGTACACCCAAAGCATTCCTACGGTATCCGGGAGTTGCACAATCTCATGGTCTAAGGAAATGATACTTGACATTAGAAAAGCTCTGAGCAAACGAACTACACGATCTTGTGCTAGGCTTAGGATTGGGTCTTGTCCATCACATCATTCTCCTAATGATGTGATCCCGTTATCAACGACATCCAATGTCCATGGTCAGGAAACCGTAACCATCTATTGATCAACGAGCTAGTCAACTAGAGGCTTACTAGGGACATGGTGTTGTCTATGTATCCACACATGTATCTGAGTTTCCTATCAATACAATTCTAGCATGGATAATAAACGATTATCATGAACAAGGAAATATAATAATAACCTATTTATTATTGCCTCTAGGGCATATTTCCAACAGTCTCCCACTTGCACTAGAGTCAATAATCTAGTCCACATCACCATGTGATTAACACTCATAGGTCACATCACCATGTGACCAACATCCAAAGAGTTTACTAGAGTCAACAATCTAGTTCACATCACTATGTGATTAACACTCAATGAGTTCTGGTTTGATCATGTTATGCTTGTGAGAGAGGTTATTAGTCAACGGGTCTGAACCTTTCAGATCCGTGTGTGCTTTACGAATATCTATGTCATCTTGTGGATGCTACCACGCGCTACTTGGAGCCATTTCAAATAACTGCTCTACTATACGAATCCGGTTTACTACTCAGAGTCATCCGAATTAGTGTCAAAGTTCGCATCGACGTAACCCTTTACGACGAACTCCTTTTCACCTCCATAATCGAGAAAATTCCTTAGTCCACTAGATACTAAGGATAAGTTCGACCGCTGTCATGTGATCCATTCCCGGATCACTATTGTACCCCTTGACCAACTCATGGCAAGGCACACTTCATGTGCGGTACACAGCATAGCATACTGTAGAGCCTACGTCTAAAGCATAGGGGACGACCTTCGTCCTTTCTCTCTCTTCTGCTGTGGTCAGGTCTTGAGTCTTACTCAATACTCACACCTTGTAACACAGCCAAGAACTCCTTCTTTGCTGATCTATTTTGAACTCTTTCAAAATCATGTCAAGGTGTGCGTTCTTTGAAAGTATCATCAGGCGTCTTGATCTATCTCTATAGATCTTGATGCCCAATATGTAAGCAGCTTTTATCCAGGTCTTCCTTTGAAAAACTCCTTTCAAACAACCCTTTATGCTTTCCAGAAATTTTACATCATTTCGGATCAACAATATGTCATTCACATATACTTATCAGAAATGTTGTAGCGCTCCCACTCACTTTATTGTAAATACAAGTTTCTAACAAACTTTGTATAAACCCAAAAACTTTGATCACTCCATCAAAGCGTATATTCTGACTCCGAGATGCTTGCTCTAGTCCATGGAAGGATCGCTGGAGCTAGCATACCTTTTAGCATCCTTAGGATCGACAAAACCTTTCTGATTGTATCACATACAACCTTTCCTTACGAAAACTGGTAAGGAAACTTGTTTTGACATCCATCTGCCAGATTTCATAAATGTAGCTAATGCTAACATGATTCCGACGGACTTAAGCATCGCTACGGATGAGAAAATCTCATCGTAGTCAACTCCTTGAACTTGTGAAAATACTCTTTGCCACAAGTCGAGCTTCATAGACGGTAACATTACCGTCCATGTCCGTCTTCTTCTTAAAGATCCATTTATCTCGGATTTCATGGCTTCTAACCATTTGTCGGAATATGGGCCCACCATCGCTTCTCCATAGCTCGTTGGTTCATTGTTGTCTAACAACATGACTTTCAAGACAGGATCACGTACCACTCTGAAGTAGCACGCATCCTCGTCGTCCTACGAGGTTTGGTAGTGACTTGATCCGAAGTTTCATGATCACTATCATAAGCTTCCACTTCAATTGGTGTAGGTGCCACAAGAAACAACTTCTTGTGCCCTGCTATACACTAGTCGAAGTGACGGTTCAATAACCTTATCAAGTCTCCACCATCATCCCACTCAATTCTTTCGAGAGAAACTTTTCCTCCAGAAAGGACCTGTCTCTAGAAGCAATTACTTTTGCTTCCAGATCTGAAATAGGAGGTATACCCAACTGTTTTGGGTTTTCTATGAAGATGCATTTATCCGCTTTAGGTTCGAAGTTATCAGCCTGAAACTTTTTCACATAAGCATCGCAACCCCAAACTTTTAAGAAACGACAACTCAGGTTTCTCTAAACGGTGTCGTCTCAACGGAATTGCGTGGTGCCCCTTTTAAAGTGAATGCAGTTATCTCTAATGCCTAACCCATAAACGATAGTGGTAATTCGATAAGAAACATCATGGTATGCACCATATCCAATAGGGTGCAGCTATGATGTCCGGACACACCATCACACTATGGTGTTCCAGGCGGTATTAATTGTGAAACACTTTCCACAATGTCTCAATTGTGCCAAACTCGTAACTCAGATACTCATCTCTATGATCATATCACAGACATTTTATCCTCTTGTCACGACGATCTTCAACTTCACTCTGAAATTACTTGAACCTTTCAATAATTCAGACTTGTGTTTCATCAAGTAAATACACTCAGCATCTACTCAAATCATCTGTGAAGTAAGAACATAACGATATCCACTGCATGCCTCAGCACTCATTGGACTGCATACATCAAAATGTATTACTTCCAATAAGTTGCTCTCTTTTTCCATCTTACTGAAAACGAGGACTTTCAGTCATCTTGCCCATGTGGTATGATTTGCATGTCTCAAGTGGTTCAAAATCAAGTGAGTCCAAACGATCCATCTGCATGGAGTTTCTTCATGCAATACCAATAGACATGGTTCGCATGTCTCAATCTTTTCAAAAACGAGTGAGTCCAAAGATCCATCTACATGGAGCTTCTTCATGCGTTCTATACCAATATGACTCAAATGGCAGTGCCACAAGTATGTGGAACTATCATTACCATTTTATATCTTTTGGCACGAACATGTGTATCACTACGATCGAGATTCATTTTAGGTGCAAGACCATTGAAGGTATTATTCAAATAAACAGAGTAACCATTATTCTCCTTAAATGAATAACCGTATTGCGATAAACATAATCCAATCATGCTCAACGCAAACACCAAATCTCGATGGTAGAGGGAGCATGCGATGCTTGATCACATCAACCTTGGAAACACTTCCAACACATATCGTCATCTCACCTTTAGCTGGTCTCCGTTTATTCCGCAGCTTTTTATTTCGAGTTACTAACAGTTAGCAACCGAACCGGTATCTAATACCCTAGTGCTGCTAGGAGTACTAGTAAAGTACACATTCATATAACGTATATCCAATATACTTCTGTCGACCTTGCCCGCCTTCTCATCTACCAGTATCTAGGGTAGTACTGCTTCAGTGACCGTTCCCCTCATTACAGAAGCACTTAGTCTCGGGTTTGGGTTCAACCTTGGGATTCTTCACTAGAGCAGCAAACGACTTGCTGTTTCATGAAGTATCCCTTTTTGCCCTTGCCCTTCTTAAACTAGTGGCTTTACTAACCATCAACAATTGATGCTCCTTCTTGATTTCTACTCTCGCGGTGTCAAACATCGCGAATAGCTCAAGGATCATCATAACTATCCCTGATATGTTATAGTTCATCACGAAGCTCTACTAGCTTGGTGGCAGTGACTATGGAGAACTATCACTATCTCATCTGGGAGATTAACTCCCACTCGATTCAAGCGATTGTGGTACTCAGACAATCTGAGCACATGCTCAACGATTGAGCTTTTCTCCCTTAGTCTGCAGGCTTAAGAAACTTGTCAGAGGTCTCATACCTCTTGACGTGGGCACTAGTCTGAAATCCCAATTTCAGTCTTCGGAACATCTCATATGTTCTGCGATGTTTCAAAACCGTCTTTGGTGCCACAATTCTAAACCGTTAGCATTACGCACTGAACTATCACGTAGTTATCAAAACGTGTATGTCAGATGTTCCGCAACATCTACAGACGACGCTGAGGTTCAGCACACCGAGCGGTGCATTAAGGACATAAGCCTTCTGTGCAGCAATGAGGACAATCCTCAGTTTACGGACCCAGTCCGCATAATTGCTACTACCAACTTTCAACTAAATTTTCTCTAGGAACATATCTTAAACAGTAGAACTAAAGCGTATGACATAATTTGCAAAGACCTTTTGACTATGTTCATGATAATGAAGTTCATCTGATTATTGAACTCCCACTCAGATAGACATCCCTCTAGTCATCTAAGTGATACATGATCCGAGTCAAACTAGGCCGTGTCCGATCATCACGTGAGACGGACTAGTCATCATCGGTGAACATCTCCATGTTGATCGTATCTACTATACGACTCATGTTCGACCTTTCGGTCTCTTGTGTTCCGAGGCCATGTCTGTACATGCTAGGCTCGTCAAGTCAACCTAAGTGTTTCGCATGTGTTCCGAGGCCATGTCTGTACATGCTAGGCTCGTCAACACCCGTTGTATTCGAACGTTAGAATCTATCACACCCGATCATCACGTGGTGCTTCGAAACAACGAACCTTCGCAACGGTGCACAGTTAGGGGGAACACGTCTCTTGAAATTTTAGTGAGGGATCATCTTACTTACTACCGTCGTTCTAAGAAAATAAGATGCATAACATGATAAACATCACATGCAATCAAGTAGTGACATGATATGGCCCATATCATTTTGCTCATTTGATCTCCATCTTCGGGGCACCATGATCATCTTTGTCACCGGCATGACACCATGATCTCCATCATCATGATCTCCATCATTGTGTCTTCATGAAGTTGTCACGCCAACGATTACTTCTACTTCTATGGCTAACGCGCTTAGCAATAAAGTAAAGTAATTTACATGGCATTATTCAATGACACGCAGGTCATACAAAAATAAAGACAACTCCTATGGCTCCTGCCAGTTGTCATACTCATCGACATGCAAGTCGTGATCCCTATTACAAGAATATGATCAATCTCATACATCACATATATCATTCATCATATCTTCTGGCCATATCACATCACATAGCACATGCTGCAAAAACAAGTTAGACGTCCTCTAATTGTTGTTGCAAGTTTTTACGTGGCTTGTATAGGTTTCTAGCAAGAACGTTTCTTACCTACGTAAAACCACAACGTGATATGCCAATTTCTATTTACCCTTCATAAGGACCCTTTTCATCGAATCCGTTCCGACTAAAGTGGGAGAGACAGACACCCGCTAGCCACCTTATGCAACTAGTGCATGTCAGTCGGTGGAACCTGTCTCACGTAAGCGTACGTGTAAGGTCGGTCCGGGCCGCTTCATCCCACAATGCCGCCGAAACAAGATAAGACTAGTAGCGGCAAGAAGAATTGGCAACATCTACGCCCACAACTACTTTGTGTTCTACTCGTGCATATAAACTACGCATAGACCTAGCTCATGATGCCACTGTTGGGGAACGTAGCAGAAATTCAAAATTTTCTACGCATCACCAAGATCAATCTATGGAGTAATCTAGCAACGAGGGGAAGGGGAGTGCATCTACATACCCTTGTAGATCGCGATGCGGAAGCGTTGCAAGAACGCGGATGAGGGAGTCGTACTCGTAGCGATTCAGATCGCGGTTGATTCCGATCTAAGCGCCGAACCACGGCGCCTCCGCGTTCAACACACGTGCAGCCCGGTGACGTCTCCCACGCCTTGATCCAGCAAGGGGAGAGGGAGAGGTTGGGGAAGACTCCGTCCAGCAGCAGCACGACGGCGTGGTGGTGGTGGAGGAGCGTGGCAATCCTGCAGGGCTTCGCCAAGCACCGCGGGAGAGGAGGAGGAGGAGAGGTAGGGCTGCGCCAAGAGAGACAGGAAAACTCATGTGTTGGGCAGCCCTAGACCTCAACTATATATAAGGGGGGGGGAGGGGGCTGCGCCCCCTCTAGGGTTCCCACCCCAAGGGGTGGAGGCCAGCCCTAGATCCCATCTAGGGGGGCGGCCAAGGGGGGAAGAGAGGGGGCGCCACTAGGGTGGGCCTTAAGGCCCATCTGGACCTAGGGTTTGCCCCCTCCCACTCTCCCTGCGCCTTGGGCTTTGGTGGGGGGGCGCACCAGCCCACCTGGGACTGGTCCCCTCCCACACTTAGCCCACGCAGCCTTCTGGGGCTGGTGGCCCCACCTGGTGGACCCCCGGGACCCTCCCGGTGGTCCCGGTACATTACCGATAGCACCCGAAACTTTTCCGGTGACCAAAACAGGACTTCCCATATATAAATCTTTACCTCCGGACCATTCTGGAACTCCTCGTGACGTCCGGGATCTCATCCGGGACTCCGAACAACATTCGGTAACCACGTACATACTTTCCCTATAACCCTAGCGTCATCGAACCTTAAGTGTGTAGACCCTACGGGTTTGGGAACCATGCAGACATGACCGAGACGTTCTCCGGCCAATAACCAACAGCGGGATCTGGATACCCATGTTGGCTCCCACATGTTCCACGATGATCTCATCGGAAGAACCGCGATGTCGGGGATTCAATCAATCCCGTATGCAATTCCCTTTGTCTATCGGTATGTTACTTGCCCGAGATTCGATCGTCGGTATCCCGATACCTTGTTCAATCTCGTTACCGGCAAGTCTCTTTACTCGTTCCGTAACTCACATCATCCCGTGATCAACTCCTTGGTCACACTGTGCACATTATGATGATGTCCTACCGAGTGGGCCCAGAGATACCTCTCCGTTTACACGGAGTGACAAATCCCAGTCTCGATTCGTGCCAACCCAACAGACATTTTCAGAGATACCTGTAGTGCACCTTTATAGCCACCCAGTTACGTTGTGACGTTTGGTACACCCAAAGCATTCCTACGGTATCCGGGAGTTGCACAATCTCATGGTCTAAGGAAATGATACTTGACATTAGAAAAGCTCTGAGCAAACGAACTACACGATCTTGTGCTAGGCTTAGGATTGGGTCTTGTCCATCACATCATTCTCCTAATGATGTGATCCCGTTATCAACGACATCCAATGTCCATGGTCAGGAAACCGTAACCATCTATTGATCAACGAGCTAGTCAACTAGAGGCTTACTAGGGACATGGTGTTGTCTATGTATCCACACATGTATCTGAGTTTCCTATCAATACAATTCTAGCATGGATAATAAACGATTATCATGAACAAGGAAATATAATAATAACCTATTTATTATTGCCTCTAGGGCATATTTCCAACACTGAGGCACGGGAGGACCTGCAACATTTGCACGAAAAAGACGGCATGCCTCCAAAGCAGTATGAAGGTCCTGCCAGCTACGCTCTTACCAAAGAAGAGAAGGAAATCTTCTTTGAATGCATGCTTAGTATGAAGGTCCCGACTGGCTTCTCGTCGAATATAAAGGGAATAATAAATATGCCAGAGAAAAAGTTCCAGAACCTAAAGTCTCATGACTGCCACGTGATGATGACGCAACTGCTTCCGGTTGCATTGAGGGGGCTTCTACCGGAAAACGTCCGATTAGCCATTGTGAAGCCATGTGCATTCCTCAATGCAATCTCTCAGAAGGTGATCGATCCAGAAATCATACCAAGGTTAAGGAGTGATGTGGCGCAATGTCTTGTCAGTTTCGAGCTAGTGTTCGCACCATCCTTCTTCAATATCATGACGCACGTCCTAGTTCATCTAGTCGATGAGATTGTCATTCTGGGCCCCGTATTTCTACACAATATTGACCATTTGAGAGGTTCATGGGAGCCCTAAAGAAATATGTCCGTAACCGCGCTAGGCCAGAAGGAAGCATCTCCATGGGCCATCAAACAGAGGATGTCATTGGGTTTTGTGTTGACTTCATTCCTGGCCTTAAGAAGATAGGTCTCCCTAAATCGCGGTATGAGGGGAGACTGACTGGAAAAGGCACGCTTGGAGGGGACTCAGTAATATGCAGGGATGGGCATTCTTGGTCTCAAGAACACTACACAGTCCTACAGAACTCTACCTTGATGACCCAGTATGTCGATGAGCACAAGAACAGTCTGCGCTCCAAACACCCGCAGCAGTGTGACGACTGGATTACATGTGAACACGTCAGGACTTTCAGCAGTTGGTTGGAAACACGTCTCAGAGGTGACAACACTGTTTGTGATGAGCTATACTCATTGTCCAGGGGACCATCTTCGACTGTATTGACTTACAAAGGATATGAGATAAATGCGAATACATTTTACATGATCGCCCAAGATCAAAAGAGCACCAATCAAAACAGCGGTGTCCGCTTTGATGCAGTAACCAAGAGGGGAAATGACACATATTATGGTTACATAGTGGACATATGGGAACTTGACTACGGACATGATTTTAAGGTCCCTTTGTTTAAGTGCAAATGGGTCAATCTGTCAGGAGGCGGGGTACAGGTAGAGCCACAGTACGGAATGACAACAGTGGATCTGAACAATTTTGGGTACACTGACGAACCGTTCGTCCTAGCCAATGATGTGGCACAGGTTATCTATGTGAAGGACATGTCTACCAAACCGAGAAAAAGAAAAGATAAGGAAGCGAATACATCATACGATGAGCCAATGCGCCACATAGTTCTTTCAGGAAAAAGGGACATCGTGGGAGTGGAGGGCAAGACAGACATGTCCGAAGATTATGAAAAGTTTCATGAAATTCCTCCCTTCAAAGTCAAGGCTGACCCAAGCATCCTGATAACGATGAAGATTATCCATGGTTACAGCGCAATAAGCAAAGGACACAAGCGAAGAAAAAGTGAAGACTTTCTCTCCACAACTATTATGATGATACCATGCCAACTTTCAACCTTTTCGTAGTTCATTTGAAATGTCTGTTGTAACAGACGAGTTTCCGTATGAAACCCTGATATCTCGAAAGAGATTGTCCGTTTTGTACACGAAGTGCATCCAGTTTTTGCCGTAACCCTCTCAACTTTTGAGCACATGCTATGTGGGTGAAATATTGATACCATGCCAACTTTCAACCTTTTCGTAGTTCATTTGAAATGCTTTTCAATTTCAGGGTCTTATAGCTCAAAAAATCAGTAAATACATGAAAATAACAAATGAAGACAGAAAGGGTTGAAAATTGATGATGTGGCTTTGAATGTTGCATTTTGAACACACAAGAAGTCCGGAGTTGTAATAACTTATTAAAAATAAAAGAGAGGCGCAATGCTCACCCGCACATTGCTTAGCAACTAAAATTATATAGAATTTATGCAACTAAAATTATATAGAATTTATGCAACTAAAATTATCAAAGTATTTTCTGTTCAAAACATTAAAAGCAAAAAGAATTTTCATAAAGAACTTTTTTTGTTAGAAACTTTAATAGCAAAAAGAATTATCATAAAGATTTCTTTTGTTAGAAACTAAAATTGGAAAATTAATGGCACTAACAGAAAGTTTATAATTTTTATTACCTAAAACCAAAAAGAATAACTGAAAAACTAGTAAGTATTTTGCTGTAAGTAGAAACAAAATAAAATAAATAAAACAAAAAAGAAAGCAAAAAATGGAAAAAATTAATGGCACTAACAGAAAGTTTATAAATAAATAAATTGGAAAAAAAAGGCACTAACAAAAAGTTTATAAATAAAACAAAAAGCAAAAAACTGGAAAAAAAATAAAAAAAAGTGCCACCTACTGGGCCACCACGGTCTGCATACGACTAGAAACCCACTACTAGGGCCAGGATGTAGGCCCGTAGTAGGCCCAATAGGCCCACAGGCACAGAGAGAGGATTTAGGCCTGTAAGCCTGCGGTAGAGAGGAGCTCGAAGTGGTTGGTTCGGCAGGGCTTATAAACCACTACGAGCCCCTCTCGGCTAGCGAGGTGGGACTAAACAAAGCACCGCACCGCGCCAGTTCCAGCACACGACCTTTGGTCCCGGTTGGTGCCACCAACCGGGACTAATGGGTGGCATTGGTACTGGTTCGTAGCACCAACCGGGACCAATGCCCCTCTTTGGTCCCAGTTGGTGCCACCAATCGAGACCAAAGGTCTCTGTTTCCCGCCCTTTGGGCTGCTGAAAAATGGCCTTTGGTTCCGGTTGGTGGTACTAGCTGGAACTAAAAGGGTGCATTTGTCCCGGTTCTTGGCACGAACCGGGACTAAAGCTTCATGTATATAAGGCACACTTGTGAAAATTTTGGTTTGCATCTTGCAGTTCGCCCCCGACGACGCGCGCGGAGAGGACGCCGCCAGGCTGCCGGACGCCGTCGTCGTCGCCCCCGCCCCAGAGCCCACGCCGACGCCGTCCACCACCCACGACGTTGTCGTCCGCCGCCCACGCCGTCGCCGTCGCCCGTGCCCCGCCCCGCGCGCCCGCCTGGATCCTCTACACGCCGACGCCGTCCGCCGCCCCCACCGTCGCCGTCGTCGACGCCGCCGCCGCCGGCCGGCCCCGCTGTGAGCCGCCGCCGCCGCCCCGGCTCTCTTTTTTTCATTTTTTTTGTATATGTATTTTTTTCCATGTATATATATATATACTAGTAAGTGTTTAATAAAATTAGTTAGATTAGTTGAATTAGATGTTTTTTTGATTAGTTGAATTAGATGTTTTTCCATGTATTTTAGATTAGTTGAATTAGTGGATCGGAGAGGAAAAGGTAAAATAATGAAAAGGAAGAAAAGAGGAAGAAGGAAGAAGTAGAAAAAGAAGGAGAGGAAAAAGGAAAATAAGAAGAGGAAGAAGGAGAAGAAGAAGGAGAAGAAGAGGAGAAGAAGTGGAGAAATAAATAAGAAGAGGAAAAAAGAAGAAAAAAAGAGTAAGAAGTGGAATAGAGACTCTCCTCTGTTCCTTTCTTCTTCTCCTCTTTTTCTTCTTCTTTTTTTTCTTCTTTTTTTTCTTCGATCTTCTCCTCTCTTTTTTCTTCTTCTTCCTCTTCTTATTTTTTATCGGGTATGTCGTTGTCGATATACCCCCTCCCCGATAACTTCGACATGAGGGGGGTCGATAAATAATAGAACTAGTTAAACAAGTTTAATTTTAGTAAGTGCTTAGTAGTTGAACTAATTGATTTATTAAAACTACTTTATTTTACTATATATAGAAGTAGTTTATTTTTAGTAAGTACTACTTTATTTTATTTATAGTAAGTGCTTAGTAGTTGAACTAGTTGATTTAATAAAACTACTTTATTTTACTATATATAGAAGTAGTTTATTTTTAGTAAGTACTACTTTAATTTATTTATAGTAATTGCTTAGTAGTTGAACTACTTGATTTAATAAACTACTTTATTTTACTATATAGAAGTAGTTTATTTTTAGTAAGTACTACTTTAATTTATTTATAGTAATTGCTTAGTAGTTGAACTAGTTGATTTAATAAAACTACTTTATTTTACTATAGAAGTAGTTTATTTTTAGCAACAAAATCAATAGAACTAGTTTTTTTGGTTCAAGCAATTATTCCCGCATCGACGTCGACGATGCCTATCCCGCATCCTCGTCGTCGACTCGGCGAAGGAGGCCGGCTTGATCAGAGGGGCCATGTCCGGGACTGGGCTCCGCCTGGCTGGTATTGGGAGGTGCTACCTTCCGGGGGGCGTAGGTTGGTGAGGAGCCAGCCCGTCATTGACCCGATCCTTGTTTGGTGGCGGTCGCGTGGGCCAGTGACGGTGCCGAGGCTTTCGGACACCGCGGAGGTGGTACGCCACCGTGTCAGCGAGGAGGACGAGCACGTCCGTCGCTACATGGTTGCGTTGGAGGGCAGCTTCGACAATACCTGGCAGGTTCTTCAGGGATCTCACTGGAGTGATCTTGTGATGGTTCCTTCTCTTTGGGTGTCCATCGCCCGCACCGATACCCATCGGGCGCTACGGTTCTAGCTGTATTAGCGATGCTATATGTATGATAGTATTCGAGGTGTATTAGTGATAATATTCGACGATGTACGGACGCAAGAGATGATGTAGTTTTACTTATAATTGAATGCATGCTAATTTGAATACTACTTTATTTTACGATTTGATTTTGCTTATTGAATGCTCAAATTGGAAAACTACTCCTACTTTGAATGCTAAAATTGGAGAGCACTATGCAAGACGTATGCATTTGATTAGTTGATAGCTTATAGGGTTTTTGTTTTTGCAGAAATCTAGGAGCCCCCTCAATCATCCCCGCCGTCGTCCCTGTCACCGACCCCCCTCCGACCTCGAGGTGAGACCAGCTAAATCTCCATCTCAATATGAGTCCTATAAGGTATTTTGAAATGTTTTTGCTCATATTTTCAACCATTGAAATGTAATGGCCATCAAGTTTGAATGCTCATATGATGTAGATAAAAACATGTATATTTCCGTTCCGGCAAATTTCAGGCGCTTGATATGTCCTTTTTTAGAAATATAATCAAACGATATTTCGGGTTGACTTTAAGTCTGTCGAGTCTCCACCATATATGAGAGGACGAAGAATCCCGACTGTTGTCGTGGGGGTAGCTTCTCCTTCGTTCCCGTGTGCTAGACAATTTGGTGTAATGCACTCGGGAACGAAAGGAGGAGCTACCATCACCGATGGTCACAAAATGTCAGAGAGGAATCAGTGAGGGAGAGTCTCCACTATATATATATGAGAGGACGAAGAATCCCGACTGTTGTCGTGGGGGTAGCTTCTCCTTCATTCCCGTGTGCTAGACAACTTGGTGTAATGCACTCGGGAATGAAAGGAGGAGCTACCATCACCGACGGTCGAATATGTACACCACGTGAGCTGAGAGTTTTCAAGAAAAGACTCGACAGACCGATAGTCAACCCGTGATGAATAATAATGATCTAATTTAGGTTTTTTAGTACATATATTTAATTGTACAAGTTTAATATTTAAATTATGAACATAGGAAATGTCGTACTCGGACGACGAAAATCTCCCGGGGGAGTGCGACTGGTGCCACGACGACCGAGGTCTGTGCGACAGGCCTCAGCTGGACGAAGGTCGGCGCTTCAGCATTAAACTGGAGGAGACATTCGATGTTGAAACGGTACGCAACGACGAAAGTGTTATTTTTCGTAATTAAGCACGACTTCAACTATTTTAACGTGTAATTTTCATGTTTTACAATTCGACTAGCTTATCCCATGCCATGCAAGACGCTATGTCTTGGAGAGGATGGGTTTTGAAGACCATGAAAGTATGGAAACAAAGAAAATTCATCTAAGGACCCATTATGATATGGATTTTGAAGTTAATCTGTATAATTCTGAGAGCGTAACCCATTTTGGTTGCAAAAATTGGGAAGCATTTTGCAAGATGTATGATTTTGATGAGGGTATGCTTGTCACCATGGATCTTGGTGATCCTGACATCGACCAAGACAATATGGACATTTGGGTCCTTGTTGATACGCCTCCAATTCTACCGCTATGTGAGTTTCTCAAACATAGTTATTAACTAATTTATATTGTTTATTTCAAAATAGTTGACAGCTTATTTCCATTGATAGCTTATTTTGATTGTTCAAACAATGTGCGAAACATGGTAGACATAACCTACTACACTGATGGCTCTGAGTTAACTTATAAGGAGAAAAATCATCTGTTCACATTTTGTACTGATCTTAAGAATTACAATATCTATTGTAAAACTCCTCCACATTATGGTCAATACGTGCAACTAGTGCACGTGTTGAACTACGTTAACATCTATGGAGATGCCATGGTAAGATTTTTTTAGTATTACGACATTCGTGCATCTTTTGCATAAATTCTTTTAAAACTTAACTACATTGCTAACTAAGAAGTTATTACTATATGTTTTTCAACAGGAAATCCCGAATGATTGTGTGCCTCATCTGATGTATCAGAGTGGTCGCCTTGATGTTTTGAACATACGTCCAGGTCATCCTACGAATCTCAACTGTCCATACCGGATTTCTAAAAGAAGTGGAGACATGAAAATCAAGGAATGAAAAAAAATGTATGGATAGTCGTAAGGAGGTTCTTGGAAGCAAAAGGAAGCGAAGCGCAAGAATTGGAAGCAGGATGATCTCCATTCTCCATAATGGAGAGTCAGGGTCTATATTGTTTTATGCTATTTTACCTTAAAGAGGGTATCTATGTCCTACCTAATACTGATGATCATGTGCCTAGAACAATTAAGTAGGGTTGGTTCGATGACTATGAGGATGATGATCGTATGACTTGTTATTAATAACGAGTAGAAGTTGTATGATGATGATTAGTATGACTTATTATTATGATGATGCATGATGCGAGCATGAAGAGTTATTATATATTAGTATTACTTTCGACATGCATCACATGTTGCCTTCACTTTAATCTAAACCATGTTTAGGCATAGCAGTAGCGTTGGTAAACCAAGCACGGAAATAAGAGAGGACACTTCTCTCTGTTAGCTAGCTAACACACCCTAAATTACCCCCCTAAACCACCCCATTTCAGAAAAAAAAAACAAAAACCTCAGCTCCTGCCAGCTGCTGACGCGTGGATGTCTATTGATTCCGGTTGGTGCCATCAACCGGGACTAAAGGCCCTCCTGCCTGGGCTCGCAGCACCGGCCACATGGAGGCCCATATATCCTGGTTCGTGTAAGAACCGGGACTAAAGGCCTAGGGCTTTAGTAACGACCATTTAGTCCCGGTTCAAAAACCGGGACAAATGGGCCTTACGAACCGGGACAATAGGCCCTTTTTCTACTAGTGTATCCCGGCAGTCCATTTGTTGGAGATTCGTGTAGCAATCCAAATGTCAGTTGATGCAGATTCTCCAATCTTTCTCGGGCATCTGCCGGCACTCTTTCTTCAAATGTCAACCAATATGCATTTGGTCTTTGATGCTCGGATCCTAGCTATACATTGTTGCCGGACTGTATGAAAATTAGAGCCCACCGCTTCTGTACCTTTCAGTCAATGAAGAGCTCGAGGGTCACACCTTTGATACAACCTCGACAGCTCTCCCCTCTCTCCATCGTCGACGTGGACCGCTGGCAATCACCAAATGAAATGACATGCCACCGTGGGTCTGCGTGATAGAACGTCATCCCAAACACATTGTACGCTGACAATCCAATAGAAATTAAGCAACGAAAAGTAAAGACCCAAAACGCAAAGGACCTTAGATAAATCTGGAAATATCATAATACTGGTGTCGAACAACGCTCATGTGTACGTATAACCGCAAGCGTTAACATATGAACTTGGATGGATGGTAACTTAATTTTCTTTCTGTCCTGCAATATTGTTAAGCAAATCATGTGTTAAGGTAATCCTATGGATCATCTCATATATATTCTTCCAAATCGAACCATCCAGGTTGGAGAATAAAAAACAATCGGTTAGAGAATGCAAAACAATCCAACACTATAACGATGGGAATGAACAAACTGTGGGTTTGACGTAACAAAAATGACGCTTCGGGATGTAACCACGGGTATGTACTATCAAAGTGATGTCACATCGAGAAGCCAATGACCTCGTTTGCTCCCATGTTGTTCTCGACAATGACATTTATTTGTTTGTTCGTCATTGATGATTGCTGTAATTTGTAGAAGCGTCAGTGAATGGGACAAGATAGAGGCCTTGGAGTAGGAATGGTAGCTCGATGGCAGCGGATCTGTAATCTTTCTGACGTCATCAAATCGGTTTGATGGATCCAGGTCCAGATCATCATAGGGATAATCTCTTCCCGGCATGTCATAGCAACCCGTGCTTCACAAGTTTGTTGGTCAATTCTAACCTCTAAGGGCAGCCACTACGTACGCCAAGCCAAATTAGCAATATACTACAATCAAGAAGCACCGATGTCAAACTTGGCAAAGTTCTGTAGTGTTGCCATTGCCAAATTCTGTAGCAAGTGGACCCTGCACTAACACAAATGAACTTTCTTTTTCACCTAGCGCTGCTTCTTCTCCCTCACAGTGGACTGCTTCACACCCCATTGTTTATTCAGCTACTAAAGGAGTTTGGCATCGGAGCAACTAGCTGCTCCGGTTCCCACTTTTTGAAATTTGGCACTACCTCCACAGCGTAGAGAACTAGTGCAAAAGCTATGTATTTCTTTTGGCATCGCTATTTGGCCTACATAGTGGTGTCCCTAAGACCCTCTATATGCCAACTCATCCTTTCCTATTTTATTCTTTCTTGGCACCAATATCTTTATATAGTTCTCTCCCGTCTGGTACTTCATATAGTTTGGACATTCCTACCAAGATTCACTAATTATATATCCACAACAAAATTAGTTTAGTTGCTTATCATTTACACCGTCCCTACTCCGACCTTTACAAGTTACCTCCATGTGACCACCGATGTCAAGGATCATCAGTAGTTTTGTACCTATTAGATGGCATATAGTGAAACCCAATCCCAAGAGGGGACATATCGAAAGAAAATCATACTAGCACATTAAATTGACCCCAATTTCTTTAACAAGAACGATCTAACCATAGGGATTCTACATGTGGTTTCTTGTGCAGTAGAAAACTTTGTAACACGATGCATTGTACCTTTACTGAAGCGCACTAAGTATAACACAACCACCACCATTGTGCACGACATGTGGTTCATCTTATACAATATTGAGCAGTATCACCACATGTAGGGGGTGGTGAGTATATTAGATCGGATGATCTTTTACTTCCAACCCGGATGAAATTGGGAGCAAAGTAAAATTGAACGTATTTGGTAGCAAAATACTGTTACATGCACTGAATGTGACGAGCTTGGGGTGGATATCAAGATCACATCGTATCATATGTGTTTATGGCTGCTTCATGTGCTTAGTTCAGGTATAGTAGGCACTGCCACAGAGGGAAAACAAGTAACAACACAATCACACCCTACTTGGGTTGACTAGTTGCGTGTATGTGTTAGTGCGGATCACCAAATCATGTGCTTATATTTAGTTCTACTAGGGCAAAAATATTCAGGCCTTGCCTTAACTAATGCAATGTAGGTGATATACATATATGGAGATCCTACCTTGTGCTGAATCAGTAGATCAAGCAAACATAAGTCAACGACTGACTTGGTGACCTCACCTACAGTTGTGCAAAAGTGTAGATTATAGAGATGGGTGTGAGAGATGTCAGTAAAACATTGGCCACACCGACCCAATCCAGATTTTCCACATGTATGTTGCGGTTCCAGGTCTACCTTGTCAATCCATTTGTTGGACATTCATGCAGCAGTGACTATCCGTTGTTGCAAATTCTCTGATACAAAGTTGCCTGGCTGTAAAAATGTCTCTCCGACTGTGGACATGACACATACATACCAGTTCTTATCTCGATGTGTGCATGCCCCCCTTAGCCCGCAAATTCATTGTGTAACTTTTAGTTTTCCTCGGTTTTTTGGGAGGTGTTCAAGTTCCTGCATGTGCATGAACATGCTTGCATGTACCTTAAGAGGGGGCGTTAATGTTTGAACTTTGGACGGATGGGTAACCAGATTTTTTTTGTGCCGCGCAATATGTAACATAGTGAACAAAACCATGTATTTAAGACAGTCATGTGATCAATAGCATGCAAGATAATCGAAGTTACTATAAGGCCTCTCTCAATGCACCGTCTCTTAGCACGTTATCATAGAAGATATAAAACTTAAGAGACAACTAGCCCAAGGCATTGTTTTTAAGGGTTGTATCTAAATTTAATGATTTTGAGGCTCATGCATACAAGTGATTGAGCTAGCAGGTTTTTTGCCTGTGACCATGTGCAAGGGTTGTATTTTAGCTAAGTTACAGCCTCTCTCTCTATCTTCATTAACTAATATGCCACATCAGCAAAATACCTATAAAATCGTGTTAAGAAACTTGCATTGAGAGAGCCGTAAGAGCATGGTTAATAGTATAGCTGCCTACTAGCTATATGTTGTTGACATGTCATCTATAATCAATCTTATAGTCATCACTTATAATAGTAGCTATAAATATCTACTACTATGCCTCACCTTACACTCTCACAAAGTTTCTAGGAGCATGTATTGCAGCTGGCTGTTAATCTACAACCCGCTTATCTTCTTTCCCTTTTTTCTCTCCTCCAACTCAGCAAGAATAAAGTATTTAACTTAGTCTAGCCCACTTACATCACCTTACTATGCTTTAACAGAGAAGAATGTTGAGATCGCGGTCTCTTCGGAGGACACGAAGGTGTTGAGCTTGAAGACTGAGGAGTTGGATGACGATGCAATGATGATCGTGGAAGCGTCTATGTTAGGATGTTGAAGCGCATGGCGGCCGACCTGGAGGCGGCCGAGAAGGAGGCGGATGGTGAGAAGGAGCTGGCGAGAGAGTGAGAGTGGAGGGTCGGACAACCGGTCGAGCGGGACAAATTTTCAATTATTTGCACGGACTGCCAGACTGATATTCTTTTGTGATCGAACATGTAAAAACTCTGCATACTTGCCTCTTTTTGGATGTGATCGAGCACTATGTGATCGGACCCTATGTATTTGAATTTCAAATTGTTCGGACCTAAGCGTACATTTAGGGGATGCGGTTGGATGATCGGCTGCTGCATCACTGTCCACGAACTAGCCCCCACCGGTCCACGAAAGGATATGTGTCCAATTTGAGGGTTAGCATTGGAGATGCCCTTAGTATTTGTAAGGATTTTTCTTTGCCTTCGTCTATCCTAGCGAACAAGTGACTAGGGTTTCTACCTCCTGTCGGCGGCGCCGCCGACCTGCCTCATCTCCTATGTCCTTAGAGCGATGGGGCGGTGGATCCCGGCCCTTGCCAGTGGGAGGGCTCCATTTTTTATGTTTCTTTGAGTTCTGTGAGAGTTTGTATTCTGCTCAAGAAGGCGAGACGGCGACGACTCCCTGAAGATGGAACACGGTTCTCCCCGGCTAGCCCCGTCCTGGTGGTGCGCCTAGCAACGTCGGATGGCATGTGGAGGTCTGTCTCCAGTGGCTCTGTCTTTGTTAGATCTTTTCGGATCTAATCTCTGTTTGTCTATGTCGTGTGTCTTCAGGTAACGATCCTTTTGATCTACACTTCTCTTCATCAACGAAGGTTGCTATTCTGGTGCGCTGGTCCTATGGGCCTTAACATGACGACTTTTCGATTGTATACTACAACAAGTTTTGTCCGACGCCGACGAGGGGGGCGATGACCGCGGCGCACCATCGGCTCTCTTCACTGCTTGTAGTCATCGCTAGTTGGTCTACGGATCAGGATATATTTTTTGCTATTTCTGGTGGTCATTGTACTGCCATGACTGAAGACGAATAGATCAGAAGTTTTTCTAAAACGAAGATTTTTCTTTGCCCTCATCTGGTATGGATTGTGCTCTTTTTTTCGAGGGTATGCATATTGCTCTTTGGTGGGACTCCGCTTGGTGCACATAATATATACGCACAGTCTTGTTGCAAAAAAGACAAGTTGGATCTTGTATCATTGCATCATTTGGTCAGGTATCATTGCATCATTCGCACAGTCCTCCCCCCTCCTGGTCGGCCACTGTAGAAGGCAGCACACTGTAGGGACGCGACGATTGTAGCAAAATCGGAGCACTGTAGCGACGTGACGATACTAGCGACCGTTTCTCTTCCAGCTTTTTATTCGGTTCCGGGAGCAAAACAAAGGCGCACTGTAGCAACCTGAGTACCGTGGCAGCCTGGTTACTGTAGTTTTTTTCATTCGGTTTTCTGGGGAAAAACATGAAATAATATTTTTTAAAGGTGAAGTCTTTCAGAAAAGTTGTGGACATTTTTGTTAAGTTAAAATTTTCAAACTTTATACATTTTTCTCACTTTGTGAACATTTTTTGAAACCTCAAAATAATTTGAAAAAAGTGAACATTTTTAAAAATTTTGAGAACATTTTTTAAAGCCGGGAACATGTTCTGAAAACTCGATTTGTTATAACATTTTTCACAAAAGTGGACAATTCTTTAAATTTCAAACTTTTTTTACAATTGTAAACATTTTTTCTAGAATTGCGAACAGTTTTGAAATTCTGAACGATTGTCGGAAAATAGGAGCATTTTTTGTACTTCAAAAAAACTTCTGAAAAATGTAAACAAATTTCAAAAGTTTAAATATTTTTTGAAATTGTGAACAAACTTTGAAATCTAAAAAATCAAGAAAAGTAAATAATTTTTGAAGGTTTTTAACATATTTTAAAATTTGTGAAAGATTCTTTAAAAAAAAGAGAAGAACAAAAAGAAATAGAAACAAAAAACCAAAGAGAAATCTGGAAAAAAACAGGGAAAAAACAAGTTAAATAGGTCTTACGAGAAGGTTCCGAATACTGAAAAAACCGGACAAGAACCTGTTAGAAGGTTCCCAAAACTGGAACCAACAACAACCATCTTAAATGGGTTGGCCCAGTCCTCTCTACCCATCGAGACCCCTGTGCGTTTGATCGATTGTTCGATCAAACAAGCGTCAAATAGGATTTCACGTCACTAGTGGCATGGGTGCGACTCGCGGGAGAAGCTAGCAGCCTAGTTTTCGGTTGTTCTTCACGCAGACCAGACAACCGGGATAAAACCGAACTGGACAAATTATGTTCGTTTAGCAAAGTGAGAACTAAATTTACCTGTACCAGCATAAAAAAGAGATAATTCCATTTCTTATCCCAAAGTTTCACCTTTGTGACAGATATTACCTCATTTAGTGAAAACTCTTAATTTACACCCATTTAAGCAAACTTGTGCCACATTTTACCCTGTTTAATTTTCCCTTCATTTTGATACTGACTTTGCATGCCAGTTCGATGGTTTATTTTACTTTCTGATTTTTTTGTCTGATTTATTTGCACTGAACCAAACCCGGTCTAACTGGCTGCTCTGGTCAAGCCCACCTAGTAGAGCCGAGACTGACCAACATTCCACCCGCATGCAGTGGCGGAGCTAGATAAAATTTGTCTTTGGGGCAAGACAGAAAATGACTATTTAAGGATCAAAGGCTAAAAATTCCTCATCTAGGCCCTCCAATAAAAAAATATCCAGAAATTCCTTTATAGCTATGGCAATGCCCCCTCAGCTTAACACATAGCTCTGATGAAGCAGAGAAACAACTTCACAATTTTTTTAATGGAAGTGTCGCCATTTGTTTAGACGTGGAATATATTATTTATAGGGAGTAGAGATGGGTTGTATTAGGCTTTAAGCTGAAGACTGAATTATATGTTGTTCGAATGAAACCTAATCTTCTATATCCGTGGGCTTCAATGCTGAAGTATTTAGGCCGCACCAAATTAATTTAATACTCCCTTTGTCCCATATAATATAGTGCACAATGATTTTAGTGGAAGTCAAATGTTGCAAAGTTTGACCGAGTTTATAAAGAAATTTATATATTTCTATAATACTCCCCCTAGGGATGAAAATGGAGCGAAAATGGACAGAACTGAGTGTTACCACATTTGTTTTCATATATTTTGGCAGAAGCGGAAACGAATACAGTAACCCCAGAAATGAATACGGAAACAGATACTACTGGAAACGTACACAGAGTGAATACAAAGCAGACACATAAACAAAAGTGGGTGTTGACCAGAACTTAAAAGCCCCTTGAATCATAGAGAAATTCACACAAAAACAAACAAATTTAATGATTTTTTAACATGGCTACAAAATAATATCATTATGCTAGCAACTTAGCATAGTATTGTAGTTGTACCAGACAATTGTGTATAGGGTCAAGATGAGTACATGTGTGGTAGTAGAAGTTTTGCCTCAAATGATCTTTTTATTTTCTTTCGTGTTTTCATCATCCTTTTTTTGCAGCATGTGTCTACATTTTTGCATGCACAATGTATATTTTTTGTATGCATTAGGGACATTTTTTATACACACTTAATTTTTGTGAAATACATGATTAACATTTTTAATGTCTACTTTCTTTCATACATGTTGTACAGTTTCCTAGTACATCAGCAACATTGTTTCTGCATCTTTAATATTTTTAAATACATATTTTTTAATATATATGTTTTGATGTTTATATTTTTCATGTATGTTTTATATTTTTCGTATACATCAGAAACCTTTTTATATACATGTTTAACATTTCTTAAATACATGATTAGCATTTTTTTAAATATATGTTTTAACGTCTACTTCTTTCATACTTGTTTTACATTTATCATATACATCAAGAATACATTATTAACATTTTTATAATGTCACATACATTTTCTTGAAACACATGAACATTTTCATGTTACAAATTATTTTTTTCTTAACGACACAAACATATTTTTTGAACGACGACAACAACTTTTGTACACTGCGCTAGCATTTTTCACAATCACAAGTATATTATTTTAATCAAATTTAATTTTTAAAATATATGTATTAGTAAATTTAATCGGGAAAGTTTAATTAAATATTAAAAAATATTAAAAAAACATGCAAAAGGTACTGTGCCATAGCCGGCTCCCTGAGGTGAGGCTAGCCACTGTCTTGCAGCGAGTGGGACATAGCTGTGCCCAGCTAGCAGTGCACACATTTTCTTTTAAAGAAATGGCACATGCCCGACTGTATAGATAAAGCCTCCGGGCAGAGTTCACACGCACGACAACTAATGTAACAAAGTACCGCCCACCTAGGCCAACAATAACATAAGCAAGCAAGAAGGCACACCGGCCCGGTGAAGTTCACGACATACAGGCCAGCAACAACAATAAGAAAGAAAAAGGCGTGCAGGCCAACGACCTACGGCAACTGCGTCAGATACGCAACGATGATTAAGCCGGGTGGCAGGATCTTGCCGAGTCAACAAGAAAGCAGAACCCAAACCTTGGAAATAAACACCTCTGTTGCGTCCTGATCAATCTTCTTAGTCAACAATTTCCACTGCTGCAAGAAGATACATATTTTAAAGAAACAATCAACCGGTTTGTTATGAAAGATCTGCTCGATAGTAAATTTGTTCCTAGTGGTCCACAAGAACCAGCACATCGTTGAGAACCCATCCCAGAACAACCTCTTGGTCTGGCCCTGCAACTCAAACGACATAGAACGGAGTTCGACAAAGGAGTTGGGGGCCCAAGAAACACCCAACCATGAACGAATACAACACCAGAACAACTTGGCAAGAACGCACCCAAAGAAAATATGATCAGAATTCTCAAGAGATACACAAAGGGCGCACCAATCAGAACCAGGCCCATTCCGCTTACAAATTTGGTCAGCCACAGGCAACCGACCCCTAATAGCTTGCCACATGAAGATCTTTATCTGGGGGATCTTAGAGTGCGAGATCGGCTTGAATTTGGAAGTGGGGCAGCCCAATGACTACTAATGTACTGCTAGATGGGTTGCACCACCCTCGCTACCTCCTCGCTCGCTCAAATCGTCGCCATTCTATTGAAATCACTCATTAAGGACTATCCCTTGTGAAGATCACTCCCACCTTTTTTGGGGATGCAGACAAATAAATCACATTGTCTCAATACTTGAGGACTGCTAACCACTAATTGATATCACTAATCATACTACCATATTGAAATTGAACGCATGATTAGTGGTCCAGGACCGCCTCTGGACAGACGACCGGCGGCAACGACATGCATGGCCTCGCTAACCATGCAACCTACACACCCTGCTCATCGGCATCGGAGACCTCTGCAAACATCGCCACCGAGTGCCAATACTCGAGGACTATCTGGACTACGACCCTTGGGTGCTACTACCTCCGTCCTGGTTTATTGGTCCCCTTTATAATTTGTGCCAAATTTTAACCAAATATTTAACTAACAAAATGTTAATGCATGTCAACAAAAATTATATCGTTGGATTCGTATTTGAACATAGTTTTCAATAATGTAATTTTTAGTGACATGCATGAATATTTTGTTAGTTAAACTCATGGTAAAAATTTGGCACAAAATACAATGAGGACCAATAAACCAGAACGGGGTAGTACGACTTGACACATCTCCCCCTGGATGTGGTGCTCACAGATTGGTGGACCACCACACACGTTGCACTGCCCCACGTAGACACGCCAAGGCAACGACAGCTTGGTGCTTCTTGTGCTTTGGATGTTATGGCTCGACGGAGATGTGCACCGAGCAGTAGCTCGATGTCAAAATTGCAAATGAGGGCCAGCTATGGAGGATGGAAGGAGTTGGGCGTAATCTGGAGATAGCTAGCTCGAAATCTTAGGTCATGCTGGGCTGGAGTTGTTGGGTGCCCGACCATCACCATCTCCCCAGCGGTTGTATTCTTGGTCGCGATCCCCTGCCATAATCTGTACCTATGTACATTCACTTCTGCCTAATGTATCGACACGCAATGCTTTTGCATGCGTGTCCGCAAAAATTGACCCCCTTCTTTTTTCTAACTAAGTAGCACCTAACCATAAGGATTCTACATGTAGTTCCTATGCAATAGATAATTTTAGATCACGATGCACTGTACCTTTACTGAAGTGCACCAACTACACAAGAACCACCACCATTGTGCACGACATTTGGTTCATCTTGTACAATATTGAGAAGTTTCACCTAGCGCGCATGTGTGTGGGGGTGGGGGATGGGGGTGAGTATATTGAGATCAGATGGTTTTTCACTTCCTAATTGGAAGCAAAATATTATTGCATGCATTGAATGTTACGAGCTTGGGGTGGATATCCGAATCACATCGGATCATATGTGTTTATGGCTACTTGCTATGTGTGCAATTCAGGTATAGCTGGCACTGTCACAGAGGAAAAACAAATAACGACACAATTGCATCCTTCAGCGTGGAGCACCAAAATCACGTGCTTATATTCAGCTCAACTAGGGCAACAATCTTAGAGCCTTGCATTAACTAACACAACGTAAGAGATATATATGAAGCTCCTACCTTGCGCTGGATCGATAGGCCAAAAGAAGAAAACTGCAACATATAGGTCGTCGTCTGAGTTGGCAAGCTCATCTAAAGCAACGCCAAAAATGTAGACTGTAGAGATGGGAGTGGGAGGTGTCAATAAAACGTTGGCCACGCCATCCCAATCCAGATTTTCCACATACATGTCGGTGTTTCCGATCTACCATGATGGTACATTTGCTTGAAATTCATGTAGCAGCCCATCTCTCGACACAAGCGGTTTCTCCGATACAAAGCTACTTGCCTCTGGAGGATAGTCTCTTCGACTATGTATATGAAACATACATAGCAACTGTTAGCTCGGGTGTGTGCATGCCCGCCTTAGCACCGGACCCCATGGTTAACTTCCAGTTTTCCTCGGTTTTTCCGGAGGTCGTCAAAACGCGGCGTGTGCATGACCATGCTCGCGTCCACTGCAACCGCGGGCATTAATATTTGAACTTTGGGTGGATGGGTAACTAGATTTTCTCTTTGCCGCACAATGTAATATAGTGAACCAAACTATGTATTTAAGACAACTCTACGGTCCTCAATAGGATGCAACATAATCGAAGTTTTACTAGTAATGGCGGATGGGTGAAACGAACCAGAAATGGGCTTGATGTAACGTCATCTCGGGTACAATACACGAGCAACTAGGGGTAGGTGGATATTTACAAGTAAACTATAAGCAAGTGTCACTCGTTGTATAAAATGTTTTTGATTTTTTTCATGAAACATAAATTTGTCAAATTTTAAATTTAGAATGAGTTGCATCATCTTTTAAAAGTTACGTTGAGCCAAATATCCGTAAACATTTCTGCACATTGTAGTACTTGTGTGATGTCGATCTGTAAACTTTCAAGTTCAAATATTCTTTTATTTGGAAGAAACATGAAAGAGAGGTTTGCTTGAATTAACTTCTATGCAAAGATGAATGGTGAGGATAGAAGGTACAATGCTATGGTAGTAGAATCAGAACTTCCCTCTACCAATAAGCACACAACTGCAAATATCGCCCTCGACTACAACTGCATGCGTTGAACGTGGCTGCAACTATGTGGTGTTTTGTCACGGAGGGGGCAGCTGCGTGTGTGTCACTAGGCACGCACATGCAAGTATCACCCACGACTGCAATTACATGTCTTTAATGCGACTGCAACTTAGTGGTGTTTTGTCGAGGTGATTTGCATATCCGCCACGAGGCACAAAACTGCAAGTGTCGCCCCCGACTGCAATTGCATGCCTTTAACATGTCTGTAACTTAGTGGTTTTTATTGGGGAGGGGGTAGCTGCATGTCCGCCATTAGACATGTAACTGCAAGTGTCTCCCTCGACTGCAACTGCATGTATTCAACATGACTGCAACTTAATGGTGATTTATCGGAAGAATGGCCCAATTGCATGTCCGTCACTAGGCACGCAACTGCATGACTGCATGTCTTCAACACGGCTGCAACTTAGTAGTATTTTGTCCACGGAGGGGGAGGGGAGGGGGAGTTGCTTGTCCGCCTCTAGGTACGCAACTGTAAGTGTCGCCCTGACTGCAACTTAGTGGTGTTTTTTCGAGGAGTAGGAAGTTGCATGTCCGCCACAAGGCATGCAAGTGCAACTGCATGTCTTCGACGCGACTGCAATAGTGTCGCCCTCGACTACAACTTCGTGGGGGTTTGTCAGGGAGGGGATACTTGCATGTTCGCCACAAGGCCTGCAATTGCAAGTGTCACCTTGAATTGCAACTTCATATCTTCAATGTGATTGTAACTTAGTGGTGTTTTTTGTGTGGGAAGGGGGCAGTTGCATGTCCGCCACTAGATACACAACTACAAGTGTCGCCCTCGACTGCAACTTAGTGGTGTTTTGTCGGGGGGAGGGCGGTTGCATGTATGCCACCAGGCACGCAACTGCAAGTGTCATCCTCAATTGCAACTACATGTTTCAATGTGACTACAACTTAATGGTGTTTTGTGGGGGTGGGGCGGAGAGTTGCATGTCTTCCACTAGGCACACAACTACAAGTGTCGCCTCGACTATAACGACATCTCTTCGACGCGATTGGAATTTAGTGATGTTTGTGGGGGAGTGGGCCGGTTACACGTCTGACACTAAATACGCATGCTGCAAGTGTCCTCCGACTTCAACCATGTGCAGCTAGTGTTATCTTATTATTTTCTTATTTTTATGTTTTTGTTTTCTATGTGAACATTTTTTAAATACATAATGATTTCTCTAAATGCAAGTTGACCTTTTTCTAAATACATGACAAACATTTTTTATTACACATTGTTTTTCAAATACACAATGAAATTTTCCTGAAATAAAATTTGAATATTTTAAAAATATATGACGATCATTTGTAAATAATGTTAAACTTCTTTTGAACGCACCACTCACATTTTTAAAATACAGAAATATTTTTTTAAATGTGGGAACACTTTTTTCGAAAATATCATAGAAAATGTAAACATTTATGAAGGAACAACCAAAAAGTAAACAAGAAAAAGTGACGTGAAAAGAGACGTACGCTGCAAACCATTCACCATTTATCATGATGGCGCCACAAGCATTGCTCCTTGTGTCCGGCCAGTGTACGGCTGACGCCGCCCAAACAAAAAATGACAGAGAAACCCCGACACAACAAAACGGCAAGAGGCCACTAAACAAGCTGGGTTACACACTGCTGACGTCCGCTGACTGTGACTTAACGAAGTCTTAGTTCTAGCCGGACCCTTTGTCTACAACACCCTTTGTCTACAGAAGGATGTTAAAACCAAATAATAATAAAGTAAAAAATACATGCAATATATAGAAACGATTCGCGTCAAAAAAAGAGAGCAGAAATCATGTCTCAGAAGAGCTTCGTATTTGAGATGCGAGTAGAGAAATCCATCTCGTAGCCGCAGAAGAAGTCGCCAATTCCACGGCCACGATCGTCAGCTAAGCACTGGACCGGCCCCGCCCCCTCGACGTGGACACGCAGCGCCTGGCGGCCCGCTACTGCCAGCAGCCAACCGCTCCTTGGGCAAAACCTCCATAGCGACAAGAACACGTTGCCCGGCACATGCTTTCCTAGATCAATCATCCGCCGCTCCGTCCAGACACAGAGACGATCTGCTTCATCTCGTAGTTGGCGTAGGCAAGCCAGTGGACGACACCGCCGCAGACAGCTTCGTGGCCGCTGAGCATACTCACCCTGATCTCCGGGGAGCTCATGGCCGGGCCCCACTCGCCGGCCTTTGAGGAGAAGACCTGACGCGTCAGCACGCCCTCGTCGTAGCTTGCTGCGAGTATCACGAACTCTTCTTCTGTGCTCGGCTGGGGGAGTAAATTGCAAAAAACCACCACAATTGAGGACCTTAATTCCCAAAACCGTCATCATTCTTTTTTTTTCAAAAAACCACCAACATTGTAGTGACAGTTTTCAAAAAGCACTGATTGGTTACTAAATGCATGTTAGCACCATACCTGACAGATGGGGCCTGCTGTAAGTGCTGATGTGGCAAAGCAACTTGACACCGTTTGACCTCACGTATGATAAGAAAAAAAGATAGAAGTGGGGGGCCATCCGTAAGCCTCACAGTCACACACAGCCGGGGTCTCCGTTGACCACGTCAACGCTGCGGCACATAACTCTGGCTCGTCGTCTTCTGCACGTCACCGCCGCCTCCCCAGAGCTGCACTCCGGCTACTAATTCGTCGCCGTCGCCAGCGCGGAATCAGTCGAGGACAGGTTTGAGGGCCGGATCCCCATCCCGCGCACGGAGCGCGTCGTGGCGCCAGACCTGACGGCGATGCCCACCGCGCGGCGAGTCCGGTTTGCCGCCCGGCGATGGATCCAAGCGGCGTCGGCCCCCCGTGCAGCCCCGACGACGGATCCGAGGGCGACGCCCGACCCCCGACCCCCTGTGCTAGCCGCCCTCCACTTCGCCACCCGCCGGATCCAGCTCCTCCACTTCGCGACCTCGTCGGCGTCGTCGGGCTCGGGCAGCTCCTGGGCATGAGGAGGTCCAGCCCGGCGCCATTCCTATGTGCATGACAGGAGACGGTGGCTGGAACCGCCGGGGTACGGTGATGAACGCAGCCCTGTGCGCACAGCTCCACGCGCGCCCGCCGCGTCCTACCGCACCGCGCCGCCAGGCTCGGCCACGACTAGCCACCTCGCCGGCTGCGGCAAGCCACGTCCAGCTCCTCCCGGCGCGCTTCCCATCCTCCTCCCGTATCCTGCTCAACGCCGCGCTCGCCGCCGGCTGCGGACGGAGCCACGCGCGCGGCCCTGCTCGGCCATGACCAGCCACCTCGCCGGCTGCGTCCATGGCTGTGCCGCCACCTCACGCCGGTTCCGACACCATCAGCTGACGGCGACCCTACACGGGCTCCTGGATGAGCAGCTCGAGCTCCGTGATGGAGATGGAGATGGCCACGGCGGTGCACGAGAGGTGTTTGTAAGAATGCTTGAGAAAGAGAGAGGAGCAAACCCACTGATGGGTGGGTCCTACGTCTAGCTTAACGGGAGCCACACTTTCTAACGACGTGTGAGGAGCACCGTCTGGACACAGGCCACATGGCACCTGACAATGGGACCTAGCGGTCAAATTTTCACTCAAACAACTCTAATTGCTCATTCAGTGTTTTTTGAAAACTGTCATCATAATAGTGGTGGTTTTTTGAAAAAAAACCGAATGGTGACGGTTTTCTGAGTTAGGGTCCCTAATTGTGGTGGTTTTTTGCAATTTACTCGGCTGGGGGAGATCGTGGCCAGTGAGCAGGACGTAGACGCGAGGCTTGAACTTAACGGCGGCGGCGGCGCCTTCAAGGACGGTGTGGTTCCCGTTCATCGGGTTGTAGAGGCAGAGGTCTCGGCTTCCTCCGAGAAGGACGAGGCCGTCGCGCGAGGAGAGCGTCTTGCCGTAATAGGCTAGGTCAACGCCGGCGGCATGATCGGCCAGGGTGATGTCAACGAGCAGGTCGAGGCAGAAGCGGTCCGGCCGAGGACGGAGGCATGGCGCGCCGGCGACGATGGCACACCGCCACCACTTGCAGGCGACGACGCATCGAAAGAGGGTGGAGGCGTCCACCCGGCGAAAGATCTCTAGAAGGATGTCGCACGGCAGCGCCTCCATCACTCTTTTCCACGTCTCGTCGCAATGGAGGTTAGGGTTGCAAGCCACTTGATTGATCGATCCAGTAAGAAAACCATCAGACTAGACGCGCACGATTTATATTTTCTCGCGTATATTTATGAGTCTGAGAGGCAATCGGCTAGCAGTACTTGTCACCTTTTAGAACTGTTAAATTTAGATCCAACACTCCCCTTTTTCCAATTATTAATCCTAGATGCACGTAAGATTACGGGCCTTTCACGGGATACTCAATGCTAATTAATCTCCACCCCCTCTGATTTTCAGGGGGTGGGCCCCGCCTCCCTTCTAATCTCGAATCAGAACTGCCACATAATCACAGCCCGTTGAATTCGTAAAATCCACCCCGTGCGTGTAGCATTACTCCAATACGGCTCCTCACGAACACCCCTTATCTTCTTCCTCCAGCCCAACGCTTCGCCATTCCGAAACTCTGACCACTCAGCAAGATTTCCACCTTGCGAGGTTTAAAAAACTGAATCAAAAAATGCCACCTACAAAATACTAGTACTAGGAAAGGCCTACATTTATGTAATATTTGTCCTGCACCACATCCGATGAAATTGCAAAAGCCAGCTCTTCTTGGCCTAATTTTCCCATCAGATTAGAATCCCAGGCACTTTTTAGAACGGAGGCTCGAGACGAGGCTGGTTTTCAATTAATAAAGCCATCAACTGGTTAGAAATACAAAATAAACTTATAGAGAAACAAACGAAAATGGGTAGAAAATACGAAGTGTTGTGCAAACAACTAATTAACAAGCCTCAAACATAGTACGAGAACAAATCATGAGTCTAAAACACAAGTGTAACCAAAAGACAAATCATCAGTGCATATGCAAAAGTCGGATCTTTAGGAGAAAGAGAACAACTAGTAGGTGCAGAACAAGCCCCTGGAAACTCAACCCGAGAAAATCATATTGAAAGAAAATCCTACTAGCCCTATCGACTTGACACCCCCCCCCCCCCCTTCCCAAAATATTTTGAGCGATGAGAACTTAGACATAGGGATTCTACATGTGGTTTACATGAATTGTCATCGTTAAGAAGTCATAACTAGTTGGTGGTGAAAGGCTTCTTGTGCAATAGAAAGTTTTCTATCACGATGGACCTTCAATAAAGCGCACCACGTACACCACAACCACCACCTACATGCACGACATTTAGTTCATTTGGTACATTGCTTAGTGGTTTCACAGGACATGTGTGTGGTCGGTGAGTACCACTAGTAGAAAAATGACTTTTAGTACCGGTTTTGGAACCGGTACTAAAGAGTGGGGACTAAAGGTCCCCCCCTTTAGTCCCGGTTTAACACGAACCGGGACCAAAGGCCCACCACGTGGCACGAGGCGCGCCGTGGTCTGGCGGACCTTTAGTCCCGGTTGGTAAGGATTTTTTATTTTTATTTTTGAAATAAAGCAAAAACAGCCAGCCTACTGGGCCGGCACGGCCTGCATACGACTAGAAACCCAATCTCTAGTTGGGCCAGGATGCAGCCCGTACGGCCCAGTAGGCCCCACAGGGCAGAAGACTTGCAATAGGCCCACAAAGGCCTGCTTAGAGAGGAGCTCGACACGGTAGCCGCGGCGGGGTTTATAAACCGGTGTGAGCTCCTCTCAACTAGCGAGGTGGGACTAAACATTGTGCACTGCGGGTGGCAGCGAACCACCTTTAGTACCGGTTGGTGGCTCCAACCGGTACTAAAGGGGGATCTTTAGTACCGGTTGGAGCCACCAACCCATACTAAAGGCCACCACCTTTAGTACCGGTTGTGTGACGCCCCCGATTCGACCGTACACTAATCATACACGCAAATGTGTACGATCAAGATCAGGGACTCACGGGAAGATATCACAACACAACTCTACAACATAAATAAGTCATACAAGCATCATAGTACAAGCCAGGGCCTCGAGGGCTCGAATACAAGTGCTCGATCATAGACGAGTCAGCGGAAGCAACAATATCTGAGTACAGACATAAGTTAAACAAGTTTGCCTTAAGAAGGCTAGCACAAACTGGGATACAGATCGAACGAGGCGCAGGCCTCCTGCCTGGGATCCTCCTAACTACTCCTGGTCGTCGTCAGCGGGCTGCATGTAGTAGTAGGCACCTCCAGTGTCGTAGGTGTCGTCATCGACGGTGGCGTCTGGCTCCTGGACTCCAGCATCTGGTTGCGACAACCAGATAGAAAGGAAAGGGGAAAAAGAGGGAGAGAAGCAACCGTGAGTACTCATCCAAAGTACTCGCAAGCAAGGAGCTACACTAAATATGCATGGGTATATGTGTAAAGGGGCATATTAGTGGACTGAACTGCAGAATGCCAGAATAAAAGGGGGATAGCTAGTCCTGTCGAAGACTACGCTTCTGGCCATCTCCATCTTGCAGCATGTAGAAGAGAGTAGATTGAAGTCCTCCAAGTAACATCGCATAGCATAATCCTACCCGGCGATCCCCTCCTCGTCGCCCTGTTAGAGAGCGATCACCGGGTTGTATCTGGCACTTGGAAGGGTGTATTTTATTCAGTATCCGGTTCTAGTTGTCATAAGGTCAAGGTACAACTCCGGGTCATCCTTTTACCGAGGGACACGGCTATTCGAATAGATAAACTTCCCTGCAGGGGTGCACCACATAACCCAACACGCTCGATCCCATTTGGCCGGACACACTTTCCTGGGTCATGCCTGGCCGCGGAAGATCAACATGTCTCAGCCCCACCTAGGCTCAACCGAGAGGTCAACACGCCGGTCTAAATCCTATGCGCGCAGGGGTCTGGGCCCATCGCCCATTGCACACCTGCACGTTGCGAGGGCGGCCGGAAGCAGACCTAGCCTAGTGGCGTTCCAGTCCAATCCGGCGCGCGTCGCTCCGTCGCTGACGTCAAAAAGAGCTTCGGCTGATACCACGACGCCGGGATACCCATAGCTACTCCCGCGTAGATGGTTAGTGCGTATAGACCAAATGGCCAAACTCAGATCAAATACCAAGAACTCGTTAAGCGTGTTATGTATCCGCGAACGCCGACCAGGGCCAGGCCCACCTCTCTCCTAGGTGGTCTCAACCTGCCCTGTCGCTCCGCCATAAAGTAACAGTCGGGGGCCGTCAGGAACCCAGGCCCACCTCTACCGGGGTGGAGCCACCTGTCCTTTCAGCCCCCTCATCAGAATCACTTGCGGGTACTCCTCGAGCCGACCCGACTTTAGTCACCACATGTGTCATGTATATAATGTATATAGGATATACCCGTGATCACCTCCCGAAGTGATCACGGCCCAGTAGTATAGCATGGCAGACGGACAAGAGTGTAGGGCCACTGATGGGTCACTAGCATCCTATACTAAGCAGTAGGATAGCAGGTAAAGGTAGCAACGGTAGAAGCAAGGGCAGGCTATGCATCAGTATAGGTTTAACGAAAAGCAGTAACATGCTACACTACTCTAATGCAAGCAGTATAGAGAAGAATAGGCGATATCTGGTGATCAAGGGGGGGGCTTGCCTGGTTGCTCTGGCAAGTAGGAGGGGTCGTCAACTCCGTAGTCGAACTGGGCAGCAGCAGTGTCGGTCTCGTAGTCTACCGGAGAGAAGATGGGGGAAGAAACAGTAAATACAATGCAAACATAAGCATGACGATGCGTGACATGACAATGAGCGGTGCTAGGTGTGCCCTAACGCGGTAGTAGGTGATATCGGCAAAGGGGGGAAACCTCCGGGAAAGTTTTCCCGAAGTTTGCATTTTTCGGTCAGATGAAACGGAGGGGGAAAGTTGCAAGTTTGCTATGCTAGGGACGTCTGGCGGACGAACGGACTGCATATTCGAATTTGTCTCGTCGTTCTGAGCAACTTTCATGTAGAAAGTATTTCCATCTGAGCTACGGTTTAAAAGATATGATTTTCTAAAGATTTACTAATTTCTGGAATTTAATTAATCATTTAACTTAATTCGAAATTGGATTTATGACATCAGCATGATGTCATGCTGACATCAGCAGTCAACAGGGGTTGACTAAGTCAAACTGACATGTGGGTCCAATGGGACCCACCTGTCATTCTCTGTTTAGGTTAATTAGGGTTTATCTAATTAATTACTGTTTAATTAAATTAACTAATTAATTAGATTAATTTAAACAGGGTTAATTAACTTAATTAATTACTTTTATTTTTATTTTTATTCTCTTTATTTATTTATTTATTTTTCTTAATTAACTTATTATTTTTATTATTTTTATTTTTTTAATTCTTTTTTTATTAAACGTTCTGGGGCGTGGGCCCCTATGTCATAGGCCCATGTGGCCAACAGGGTTAACGGGCGCGGGGTGTGGGCGTGGGCGCCCGTGCACCCGAACGGGGCAATAGGGGGCGCCGGCAGTGGCCGTACCCGGCACGACGGGGCGAGGCCGTGGCCTCGGCGGGGCTCGTGGGCCGGTGCGGTAGAGCGGTGCGGGGCGGCGGTGAGCGCTGCCGCGCGTCGGGCTGCGACGTCAGCGGCGGGCGATGCCGCGGAAAACAGCAGCAGCAGTGCAGTAGCGGGGCGCGGGCGGGGAAGAGCGCGTTTGGCGAGTGGGCGGCGGCCCGGCGAAGTGCACAGGGGCGCGGCGACGCACGACGGTGGATGTGCGGGACGACGGGGAAAGGGAAGCAGGGGGAATGGGGTTCTCACCCCCGTTGCAGGGGAGTTTGGCGGCGAGGCGCGATGGCGCCGACGGGGAGGAGGACGAGGCGGACGGCGGTGAGGTTCGGGGTCGGCCGGCGATGGAGAGGCGGGGCGGGGCAGTCCAGCAACCGACGAGGTGGGGCGTCGGGGTGGCGCCGGGGACGAGCGCCGGCGCCAGGGGCGCGGGGCGGCACCGGGCGGCGTCAGGCTCGGCGAGGCGGCGCCGGCCGTCGGCGATGACGACGGGATCGGGAGCGGCGCGTCCAGATCGGGGAGAGGGGGAGGAGAGCGAGGGGAGAGTGGGTGGTTGGGCTAGGGTTTCGGGGGGTGGGGGATATGGGGAGTGCGGGGTGGGCCTCCTAGTGGCCTGGGTGGCCAGTTGGGCCGAATGGCCCAGGGGGAGGGGGGCTTTGTCTTTCCCTTTTTTTGTTTCTTTTCTGTTTTCTTTTCTTTATCTATTTTCTTTCTATTTTATTCTTTTAATTTCTGTTTTATAAAATATAAATACAACTCCTAAATTAATGTTATAATTTATTCTACTGCCCCAAAAAGTTTGACACCTGATTAAAATAGTTTGCATTATTATTATTTTTAAAAAGGCCTTTAATTAATTGTCATAGCTGCTGTTTTAATTACTTTAGAGCCTTTAAACATTTTATCAAAGCTTGGTCTCTCCACCATAATTGCTTACGATTTATTTGAAACAACCCGAACATTTTAGTTTTAATTTTTGAAAACTTTTGTTGTTTGCCATATTTTGAATTTGAATTTTGATCCGGTTTTGAACTAACGCGAGATTATCAACACTAACAGAGGTGACGTGGCATCATTAGCGTAGGGTTACTGTAGCATAATTATCCGGGCGTCACAATTCTCCTCCACTACAAGAAATCTCGTCCCGAGATTTAAGAGGGAAGTAAAGGGGGAAGGTTCGGGTTACGAAATTCTAGGGAGCGTTCTTGGTCTTGGTTGTTCTTATCGAAGAGGTTGATCCATTACATTGATGTCTTCATTCAGCTGTTTCAGGTCATCATGATAAAGTTGTCGTCCTTTCTTCGGGAACTCCATCGTACTTACGACAGAATAAGGGGGGTATTCTGGAAGAACGGACTTCTGCAGGGTTTACTATCTGGTCAATATCATCGGGGAAGGTGGCGGAAAGTATCTCTCGAACTAAATCTTAAGAAAAGCCGAGAGCAATTAAGAAGTACCATGAGAAGTTTCAAACGGGTAGGCAATCGTTCGAAGCCTGAAACAAAGTGTGAAAGGGGTTCAAAGCAATCGGAATAAGTATTATGTCTGATGCCAGTATAGATCAGTAAGACGGTGGTCCGTGAATTACATACGAGGCCACGCGCGATGAATAAATTTGGGAACAAGGGGTGCACAGGAGAGTCAGGTTTCGATCCTGTGGAACTGTGGGTTATGGGCCCACCATGTGGGTTAAAAGTAGGAAGGGCGGTGACATCTTGCACGATCATGATAGCAAGGCATGTCAGAGGGTATCCTGTCAGTTATATGTCAGCAACATCGTCGGTACCAAGGGCGAGGAACGAAGAGAACCATTTTCCTGCTCGTTGAAACGAGGCGGACCATTAGGCAAAGTTCTCGTCCATCGGTGGTTACCGAAATGTCACCAACAATAGTAACAGGGTCTTACTGACAGAGTTGTACACCGAGGTGTTTACATAAGCAGGAGAATATTACTGCTTGGATCATATAGATCACCAGAAAGGTTAAACCAAACAATGGAAAGGAAAATATGATTATCAGATTAAACAGAAGAATGGAAAGGAAAATGTGTTTAAACACATATTTCAATGGTATATCCTTCCCAAGGACAAGCAGAGCATGATATCCATGACATGATATAATGTAGAAAACTCTTTAGGTATGGGAGAGAAATTTCGTGCCATTACCCATACAGCGGTGTTTGGATAATTGCGCAGGAAACATTTACCATTGTGCTTCAAATGTTCCCGTTGAAAATCGGAGTACCATAGACAGGCTTCGAGATAGCATTGACATGGTCAACAGGTGAAGATCAGACTTTGGAAACAAAAAGGATCCATCAGGAACAACTTATAGAATAAGTCTTACAATTTCCTCATGGAAGAATAGTTAACCTTGCTAAAAGGGAAAACTTATAACAATAGGTCCTCCGGCCAGGTGTGCTAGGCATGTCATCACCCTACCGGGCCATATAAAGACCAATGTTGTGACTCTTGAAAAATGTTCCAACCATCATATCTGACCGAGATTCAGATCTGATTGGTGTCAGGATACCTCAGACTTAGGATGCCTGAGAAGAAAAAGGTGCGGCACAATTTGACGAGATGACATTGTAAGATTCTCGGGAAATGAACTATGGAAGCGAGTTCCGAAACAAGAGTCCCGCAGTAAACCAACGAGAGGATGAGGAGGTGGCTGATGGAATCAGCGACAATTCATCGAGATTAACAAAAGATGGATTTCCACAACTATGTGAACAAGGAGATAACATTTGTCAGATCAAATGGTATAATGATGTATGCTCGAGGAAAACATACACAATTTAAACATTGGTTGAAAGGGGCACCCGAAATATGGGCTGGGTTGCACGAACAACGTCGGAATGGAAATTTAGCAACCAGCACACTACATTGGAATTATTATCCATTAACTCTGAAGTAACAAGGTTGCTAGAGATATTAAATTCTCATAACAGAGTTCACTCAACACGGGGACCAAGAGAAGAATGATGATGGTGAGAAGCATCACTGTATCAAGAATTTCCTAAGAGGTGGTGAAACTCTCACGACATTCTTGACATAAAAGATGGTAATACTCCAGTGTAAAGAAGAACAATTGCTGGATTGCAAGGAACTCAAGGTATAACACAAAACAAGAACAAGTTTGTGTTGGAGGAAAGGTAGTAGAGTGGTCGATGATAATACTAATCATCGAGGGCAAGGATGGTCTTTCTCATCATGAACTCAATCGATATCCTGGAAGAGCGCATAAGGTTGATGATGATCACGACACATTTGTCGAGAGATTTCATGAAGATGTAATCGATTGGCGATGACATCAAGTCAAGGGAATGATGAAGCAAAAAGTTATTGGAACCAGGGGTACGACACAAACTCGAAATCAAGTTTGTTGTTCAAGGCTAAATGATATGGCAAGGAAAATCGACGTAAGATTAGCTCACTGTCGAAATTTGTGCGCTGGGAAGGACCAGGTAGCACAGTTAAAATCGGCACGATAATGACATAGCTGAGCAGGCTAGGGATGACGTGATCGAGTACGAACTCGTAAGCAAAGGAGATTACTAAGAGTTGTTTAATCGTGTTGCGGACTCGATTCAGTTATCGATGTCCTTGAGTGTTTAATAACTCGGAGCCCGTGAAAAATTGGAATCCATGAGAATGTAATACTTGATGGAGAACTCATAAGAAGTTATGCAGTTCCGTGATAATCTCGAGATACCAGGGGGTAATACTCGACGACAAACCAAAGTAGAGGTTGGACTGGGGTATTGCTCTTACAGGAGACAAGTGCTCACACTTGTACGAGAAATGGTATTTAAAGGAGAACATGGTCGGAACCACGATTGAAAAAGGCCAGATCCCAGATATAAGATGAACTTATACCAATGGAATAATTAATTTAAGAAAAGCTTTAATGATAAGATCTACATCGTGTCCATGGGCATGAACGCAAAGGTGCAAGGTCGACTCCCACTTCTTCAATGCATAACCTTCCATTCGCCTCTCGTATTTTGATAATGACATTAGTTGTCGAAAGTTTTACCTGGTGCAATACCAGATAAGTATGTCCCGCGAAATCTTTCGGGTTCACACAGATTAAGGGAGGCATAGGTTCAACCCATCGGGGCATCGTACAAAGATATACTACAAACTTCTGGAGTAAATAACACAAGCTCAGAAGTAGAGCATGGTTGACAAAGCAGAGGATACAATTTACCAAAGGCATTATGTATCCGAGGAAAAGCTCACCAGCTTATTTAATAGGGAGGACATTGTCGGATAAAATCCGACAAAAGGGTCTGGTGGTCCACAAGGGATCTGATGTGAGCATCAGTACTCAACCAGAGGAAGAAAGAATGCAAGGAGATCAGACTATAGAAACAACTGTCTAACTCACAAGCTCAAATGCAAAGGAATTATGAATTCCAAGTCAAGGGATCAGAAGCAATGCTCTGATTAGGGATGGATAAGTTGAATAGCCTTAGGGGTACAATCGATGACGATTTGATTGGTCGAGATCCAGCTCATGTTAAAGATGCCTGAGCCGGAAGGATGAATTCTAGGATCTGATTGAGGATTGCGAGCATTCGCAACATATTGAATCAATGGACTCAAAAAGATAATGACAAGAGATGCCAATACGATTACGAGACTTAAGATTAATCATAATGCAAGTAAGCAAGAATTTCAAGAGTAAAAAGGCTCCTGAAGATTTTCGGAAGATCGAATGATATTTTGAACACTTTTGTGAAATACTTGAATCAACTGGGGATGACCGGATACTCGGTAAGTGCTAGAAATTATCCATAGTGGTATTCATGTGGCAAAGAACAGCAAGGCAGTAAGCTCAAAGGATTCTCGGAGCAGCAAAGAGAATTTCGGGGTATCTTGTAATAACAAGATCAACTGGGAAGCATTGTAGGAATGTCGAGTATACGTGGTTATCCACAGGGGTTTATCGATGGAAGGGAATTGCAAAAGCAATGAACACAAGTTCTCGGGTTATCAGCGGAGAGTATCTTCAGGGTCTTCACGTGCAGCAGACGATCATCAGTAATAAGGGGCTCTCCGGGTGAAAGTGATAACGAGATCCTAATGTTAGATTTAGTAAAATTCACTTAACCCGAATAGAAGAGAGATCAGAGTCCCAGAGTATAGACAAGGAGTAAAAGATCCTAATACCACCCAATGGCGACGTGGGCCCGTAAGACACACAGCCATGTTAGTAAAAGTTTTGTAATGTCTAGACTCGACTTTGGCCAAGGGGTGTGGAAAGGGGGATTCCTATAGGCAGTCGGCTCTCATACCAACTTGTCACGCCCCCGATTTGACCGTACACTAATCATACACGCAAATGTGTACGATCAAGATCAGGGACTCACGGGAAGATATCACAACACAACTCTACAACATAAATAAGTCATACAAGCATCATAGTACAAGCCAGGGGCCTCGAGGGCTCGAATACAATTGCTCGATCATAGACGAGTCAGCGGAAGCAACAATATCTGAGTACAGACATAAGTTAAACAAGTTTGCCTTAAGAAGGCTAGCACAAACTGGGATACAGATCGAACGAGGCGCAGGCCTCCTGCCTGGGATCCTCCTAACTACTCCTGGTCGTCGTCAGCGGGCTGCACGTAGTAGTAGGCACCTCCAGTGTCGTAGGTGTCGTCGTCGACGGTGGCGTCTGGCTCCTGGACTCCAGCATCTGGTTGCGACAACCAGATAGAAAGGAAAGGGGAAAAAGAGGGAGAGAAGCAACCGTGAGTACTCATCCAAAGTACTCGCAAGCAAGGAGCTACACTAAATATGTTGGAAATATGCCCTAGAGGCAATAATAAATAGGTTATTATTATATTTCCTTGTTCATGATAATCGTTTATTATCCATGCTAGAATTGTATTGATAGGAAACTCAGATACATGTGTGGATACATAGACAACACCATGTCCCTAGTAAGCCTCTAGTTGACTAGCTCGTTGATCAATAGATGGTCACGGTTTCCTGACCATGGACATTGGATGTCGTTGATAACGGGATCACATCATTAGGAGAATGATGTGATGGACAAGACCCAATCCTAAGCCTAGCACAAGATCGTGTAGTTCGTTTGCTCAGAGCTTTTCTAATGTCAAGTATCACTTCCTTAGACCATGAGATTGTGCAACTCCCGGATACCGTAGGAATGCTTTGGGTGTGCCAAACGTCACAACGTAACTGGGTGGCTATAAAGGTGCACTACGGGTATCTCCGAAAGTGTCTGTTGGGTTGGCACGAATCGAGACTGGGATTTGTCACTCCGTGTAAACGGAGAGGTATCTCTGGGCCCACTCGGTAGGACATCATCATAATGTGCACAATGTGACCAAGGAGTTGATCACGGGATGATGTGAGTTACGGAACGAGTAAAGAGACTTGCCGGTAACGAGATTGAACAAGGTATCGGGATACCGACGATCGAATCTCGGGCAAGTAACATACCGATGGACAAAGGGAATTGAATACGGGATTGATTGAATCCCCGACATCGTGGTTCATCCGATGAGATCATCGTGGAACATGTGGGAGCCAACATGGGTATCCAGATCCCGCTGTTGGTTATTGACCGGAGAACGTCTCGGTCATGTCTGCATGGTTCCCGAACCCGTAGGGTCTACACGCTTAAGGTTCGATGACGCTAGGGTTATAGGGAAAGCATGTACGTGGTTACCGAATGTTGTTCGGAGTCCCGGATGAGATCCCGGACGTCACGAGGAGTTCCGGAATGGTCCGGAGGTAAAGATTTATATATGGAAAGTTGTTGTTCGGGTTCCGGGAAAAGTTCGGGTTTTTTCGGTATTGTACCGGGAAGCTTCCAGAAGGTTCCGGAGGATTCCGGAGGGGTCCGGAGGTCCGGAAAATGTTCCACCACGTCCAATACAGCAGCATGGGCTGTAAGGGGGCGCCCTAGCCTTAATGGGCCAGGGGCACCAGCCCCCCCAAGGCCCATGCGCATGGGAGAGGGGAAACCCTAAGGGGGAGGGCCTCCACTTGACTTGGGAGGCACTCTTCCCCCCTTTGGCCGCCCCCCAAGCCCCATCTAGGGCTGGCCGCACCCCTTGAGGGGGGAAACCCTAGATGGGGGCGCAGCCCTCCCCCTCCCCTATATATATTGAGGTTTTGGAGCTGCCATAGACATGAGAACGTCTCTCTTTCGGTGCAGCCCTACCCCTCTCCCTCCTCCTCCTCTCCCGCGGTGCTTGGCGAAGCCCTGCGGGATTGCCACGCTCCTCCACCACCACCATGCCGTCGTGTTGCTGCTGGATGGAGTCTTCCCCAACCTCTCCCTCTCTCCTTGCTGGATCAAGGCGTGGGAGACGTCACCGGGCTGCACGTGTGTTGAACGCGGAGGCACCGTTCTTTCGGTGCTTAGATCGGAATCAACCGCGATCTGAATCGCTACGAGTACGACTCCCTCATCCGCGTTCTTGCAACGCTTCCGCATCGCGATCTACAAGGGTATGTAGATTCACTCCCCTTCCCCTCGTTGCTAGATTACTCCATAGATTGATCTTGGTGATGCGTAGAAAATTTTGAATTTCTGCTACGTTCCCCAACAGTGGCATCATGAGCTAGGTCTATGCGTAGTTTCTATGCACGAGTAGAACACAAAGTAGTTGTGGGCGTCGATGTTGCCAATTCTTCTTGCCGTTACTAGTCTTATCTTGTTTCGGCGGCATTGTGGGATGAAGCGGCCCGGACCGACCTTACACGTACGCTTACGTGAGACAGGTTCCACCGACTGACATGCACTAGTTGCATAAGGTGGCTAGCGGGTGTCTGTCTCTCCCACTTTAGTCGGAACGGATTCGATGAAAAGGGTCCTTATGAAGGGTAAATAGAAATTGGCATATCACGTTGTGGTCTTACGTAGGTAAGAAACGTTCTTGCTAGAAACCTATACAAACCACGTAAAAACTTGCAACAACAATTAGAGGACGTCTAACTTGTTTTTGCAGCAAGTGCTATGTGATGTGATATGGCCAGAAGATATGATGAATGATATATGTGATGTATGAGATTGATCATATTCTTGTAATAGGGATCACGACTTGCATGTCGATGAGTATGACAACCGGCAGGAGCCATAGGAGTTGTCTTTATTTTTTGTATGACCTGCGTGTCATTGAATAACGCCATGTAAGTTACTTTACTTTATTGCTAAGCGCGTTAGCCATAGAAGTAGAAGTAACCGTTGGCGTGACAACTTCAAGAAGACACAATGATGGAGATCATGATGATGGAGATCATGGTGTCATGCCGGTGACAAAGATGATCATGGTGCCCCGAAGATGGAGATCAAAGGAGCAAAATGATATTGGCCATATCATGTCACTATTTGATTGCATGTGATGTTTATCATGTTATGCATCTTATTTGCTTAGAACGACGGTAGTAAGTAAGATGATCCCTCACTAAAATTTCAAGAAAGTGTTCACCCTAACTGTGCACCGTTGCGAAGGTTCGTCGTTTCGAAGCACCACGTGATGATCGGGTGTGATAGATTCTTACGTTCGAATACAACGGGTGTTGACGAGCCTAGCATGTACAGACATGGCCTCGGCACACACGCAATACACTTAGGTTGACTTGACGAGCCTAGCATGTACAGACATGGCCTCGGAACACAAGAGACCGAAAGGTCGAACATGAGTCGTATAGCAGATACGATCAACATGGAGATGTTCACCGATGATGACTAGTCCGTCTCACGTGATGATCGGACACGGCCTAGTTTGACTCGGATCATGTATCACTTAGATGACTAGAGGGATGTCTATCTGAGTGGGAGTTCATTAATCAGACGAACTTCATTATCATGAACATAGTCAAAAGGTCTTTGCGAATTATGTCTTGCGCTTTAAATTCTACTGGTTTAGATATGTTCCTAGAGAAAATTTAGTTGAAAGTTGGTAGTAGCAATTATGCGGACTGGGTCCGTAAACTGAGGATTGTCCTCATTACTACACAGAAGGCTTATGTCCTTAATGCACCGCTCGGTGTGCTGAACCTCAGCGTCGTCTGTAGATGTTACGAAACATCTGACATACACGTTTTGATAACTACGTGATAGTTCAGTGCGGTTTAGAATTGTGGCACCCAAGACGTTTTTGAAACGTCACAGAACATGTGAGATGTTCCGAAGACTGAAATTGGGATTTCAGACTAGTGCCCACGTCAAGAAGTATGAGACCTCTGACAAGTTTCTTAAGCCTGCAAACTAAGGGAGAAAAGCTCAATCGTTGAGCATGTGCTCAGATTGTCTGAGTACCACAATCGCTTGAATCGAGTGGGAGTTAATCTCCCAGATGAGACAGTGATGGTTCTCCATAGTCACTGCCACCAAGCTGGTAGAGCTTCGTGATGAACTATAACATATCAGGGATAGTTATGATGATCCTTGAGCTATTCGCGATGTTTGACACCGCGAGAGTAGAAATCAAGAAGGAGCATCAATTGTTGATGGTTAGTAAAACCACTAGTTTAAGAAGGGCAAGGGAAAAAGGGATACTTCATGAAACAGCAAGTCGTTTGCTGCTCTAGTGAAGAATCCCAAGGTTGAACCCAAACCCGAGACTAAGTGCTTCTGTAATGAGGGGAACGGTCACTGAAGCAGTACTACCCTAGATACTTGGTAGATGAGAAGGCAGGCAAGGTCGACAGAAGTATATTGGATATACGTTATATGAATGTGTACTTTACTAGTACTCCTAGCAGCACCAGGGTATTAGATACCGGTTCGGTTGCTAAGTGTTAGTAACTCGAAATAAAAGCTGTGGAATAAATGGAGACTAGCTAAAGGTGAGATGACGATATGTGTTGGAAGTGTTTCCAAGGTTGATGTGATCAAGCATCGCATGCTCCCTCTACCATCGAGATTTGGTGGTTGCGTTGAGCATGATTGGATTATGTTTATCGCAATACGGTTATTCATTTAAGGAGAATAATGGTTACTCTGTTTATTTGAATAATACCTTCAATGGTCTTGCACCTAAAATGAATCTCGATCGTAGTGATACACATGTTCATGCCAAAAAGGATATATGATAGTAATGATAGTACCACATACTTGTGGCACTGCCACTTGAGTCATATTGGTATAGAACGCATGAGGAAGCTCCATGTGGATGGATCTTTGGACTCACTCATTTTTGAAAAGATTGAGACATGCGAACCATGTCTATTGGTATATATGCATGAAGAAACTCCATGCAGATGGATCGTTTAGACTCACTTGATTATGAATCACTTGAGACATGCAAATCATACCACATGGGCAAGATGACTGAAAGTCCTCGTTTTCAGTAAGATGGAACAAGAGAGCAACTTATTGGAAGTAATACATTTTGATGTATGCAGTCCAATGAGTGCTGAGGCATGCAGTGGATATCGTTATGTTCTTACTTCACAGATGATTTGAGTAGATGCTGAGTGTATTTACTTGATGAAACACAAGTCTGAATTATTGAAAGGTTCAAGTAATTTCAGAGTGAAGTTGAAGATCGTCGTGACAAGAGGATAAAATGTCTGTGATATGATCATAGAGAGTATCTGAGTTACGAGTTTGGCACACAATTAAGACATTGTGGAAAGTGTTTCACAATTAATACCGCCTGGAACACCATAGTGTGATGGTGTGTCCGAACATCATAACTGCACCCTATTGGATATGGTGCATACCATGATGTTCTTATCAAATTACCACTATCGTTTATGGGTTAGGCATTAGAGACAACCGCATTCACTTTAAAAGGGGCACCACGCAATTCCGTTGAGACGACACCGTTTAGAGAAACCTAAGTTGTCGTTTCTTAAAAGTTTGGGGCTGCGATGCTTATGTGAAAAAGTTTCAGGCTGATAAGCTCGAACCCAAAGCGGATAAATGCATCTTCATAGAATACCCAAGAATAGTTGGGTATACCTCCTATTTCAGATCTGGAAGCAAAGGTAATTGCTTCTAGAAACAGTTCCTTTCTCGAGGAAAAGTTTCTCTCGAAAGAATTGAGTGGGAGGATGGTGGAGACTTGATAAGGTTATTGAACCGTCACTTCAACTAGTGTGTAGCTGGGCACAGGAAGTTGTTCCTGTGGCACCTACACTAATTGAAGTGGAAGCTTATGATAGTGATCATGAAACTTCGGATCAAGTCACTACCAAACCTCGTAGGATGACGAGGATGCGTAATACTTCAGAGTAGTGCGTGATCCTGTCTTGGAAGTCATGTTGTTGGACAACGATGAACCTATGAGCTATGGAGAAGCGATGGTGGGCCCATATTCCGACAAATGGTTAGAAGCCATGAAATCCGAGATAAATGGAACTTTGAGAAGAAGACGGACTTGGACGGTAATGTTACCGTCTATGAAGCTCGACTTGTGGCAAAGAGTATTTCCACAAGTTCAAGGAGTTGACTACGATGAGATTTTCTCATCCGTAGCGATGCTTAAGTCTGTCGGAATCATGTTAGCATTAGCTACATTTATGAAATCTGGCAGATAGATGTCAAAACAAGTTTCCTTACCAGTTTTTCGTAAGGAAAGGTTGTATGTGATACAATCAGAAAGGTTTTGTCGATCCTAAGGATGCTAAAAGGTATGCTAGCTCCAGCGATCCTTCTAAGGACTGGAGTAAGCATCTCGGAGTTGGAATGTACACTTTGATGAGATGATCAAAGATTTTGGATTTATACAAAGTTTATTAGAAACTTGTATTTACAATAAAGTGAGTGGGAGCGCTACAACATTTCTGATAAGTATATGTGAATGACATATTGTTGATCCGAAATGATGTAAAATTTCTGGAAAGCATAAAGGGTTGTTTGAAAGGAGTTTTTCAAAGGAAGACCTGGATAAAGCTGCTTACACATTGGGCATCAAGATCTATAGAGATAGATCAAGACGCTTGATGATACTTTCAAAGAACGCACACCTTGACATGATTTTGAAAGAGTTCAAATAGATCAGCAAAGAAGGAGTTCTTGGCTGTGTTACAAGGTGTGAGTATTGAGTAAGACTCAAGACCTGACCACAGCAGAAGAAAGAGAAAGGACGAAGGTCGTCCCCTATGCTTCAGACGTAGGCTCTACAGTATGCTATGCTGTGTACCGCACATGAAGTGTGCCTTGCCATGAGTTGGTCAAGGGGTACAATAGTGATCCGGGAATGGATCACATGACAGCGGTCGAACTTATCCTTAGTATCTACTGGACTAAGGAATTTTCTCGATTATGGAGGTGAAAAGGAGTTCGTCGTAAAGGGTTACGTCGATGCGAACTTTGACACTAATCCGGATGGCTCTGAGTAGTAAACCGGATTCGTATAGTAGAACAATTATTTGAAATGGCTCCAAATAGCGCGTGGTAGCATCCACAAGATGACATAGATATTCGTAAAGCACACACGGATCTGAAAGGTTCAGACCCGTTGACTAATAACCTCTCTCACAAGCATAACATGATCAAACCAGAACTCATTGAGTGTTAATCACATAGAGATGTGAACTAGATTGTTGACTCTAGTAAACTCTTGGGTGTTGGTCACATGGTGATGTGACCTGTCAGTGTTAATCACATGGTGATGTGAACTAGATTATTGACTCTAGTGCAAGTGGGAGACTGTTGGAAATATGCCCTAGAGGCAATAATAAATAGGTTATTATTATATTTCCTTGTTCATGATAATCGTTTATTATCCATGCTAGAATTGTATTGATAGGAAACTCAGATACATGTGTGGATACATAGACAACACCATGTCCCTAGTAAGCCTCTAGTTGACTAGCTCGTTGATCAATAGATGGTTACGGTTTCCTGACCATGGACATTGGATGTCGTTGATAACGGGATCACATCATTAGGAGAATGATGTGATGGACAAGACCCAATCCTAAGCCTAGCACAAGATCGTGTAGTTCGTTTGCTCAGAGCTTTTCTAATGTCAAGTATCACTTCCTTAGACCATGAGATTGTGCAACTCCCGGATACCGTAGGAATGCTTTGGGTGTGCCAAACGTCACAACGTAACTGGGTGGCTATAAAGGTGCACTACGGGTATCTCCGAAAGTGTCTGTTGGGTTGGCACGAATCGAGACTGGGATTTGTCACTCCGTGTAAACGGAGAGGTATCTCTGGGCCCACTCGGTAGGACATCATCATAATGTGCACAATGTGACCAAGGAGTTGATCACGGGATGATGTGAGTTACGGAACGAGTAAAGAGACTTGCCGGTAACGAGATTGAACAAGGTATAGGGATACCGACGATCGAATCTCGGGCAAGTAACATACCGATGGACAAAGGGAATTGAATACGGGATTGATTGAATCCCCGACATCGTGGTTCATCCGATGAGATCATCGTGGAACATGTGGGAGCCAACATGGGTATCCAGATCCCGCTGTTGGTTATTGACCGGAGAACGTCTCGGTCATGTCTACATGGTTCCCGAACCCGTAGGGTCTACACGCTTAAGGTTCGATGACGCTAGGGTTATAGGGAAAGCATGTACGTGGTTACCGAATGTTGTTCGGAGTCCCGGATGAGATCCCGGACGTCACGAGGAGTTCCGGAATGGTCCGGAGGTAAAGATTTATATATGGAAAGTTGTTGTTCGGGTTCCGGGAAAAGTTCGGGTTTTTTCGGTATTGTACCGGGAAGCTTCCAGAAGGTTCCGGAGGATTCCGGAGGGGTCCGGAGGTCCGGAAAATGTTCCACCACGTCCAATACAGCAGCATGGGCTGTAAGGGGGCGCCCTAGCCTTAATGGGCCAGGGGCACCAGCCCCCCCAAGGCCCATGCGCATGGGAGAGGGGAAACCCTAAGGGGGAGGGCCTCCACTTGACTTGGGAGGCACTCTTCCCCCCTTTGGCCGCCCCCCAAGCCCCATCTAGGGCTGGCCGCACCCCTTGAGGGGGGAAACCCTAGATGGGGGCGCAGCCCTCCCCCTCCCCTATATATATTGAGGTTTTGGAGCTGCCATAGACATGAGAACGTCTCTCTTTCGGTGCAGCCCTACCCCTCTCCCTCCTCCTCCTCTCCCGCGGTGCTTGGCGAAGCCCTGCGGGATTGCCACGCTCCTCCACCACCACCATGCCGTCGTGTTGCTGCTGGATGGAGTCTTCCCCAACCTCTCCCTCTCTCCTTGCTGGATCAAGGCGTGGGAGACGTCACCGGGCTGCACGTGTGTTGAACGCGGAGGCACCGTTCTTTCGGTGCTTAGATCGGAATCAACCGCGATCTGAATCGCTACGAGTACGACTCCCTCATCCGCGTTCTTGCAACGCTTCCGCATCGCAATCTACAAGGGTATGTAGATTCACTCCCCTTCCCCTCGTTGCTAGATTACTCCATAGATTGATCTTGGTGATGCGTAGAAAATTTTGAATTTCTGCTACGTTCCCCAACAAAATATGCATGGGTATATGTGTAAAGGGGCATATTAGTGGACTAAACTGCAGAATGCCAGAATAAAAGGGGGATAGCTAGTCCTGTCGAAGACTACGCTTCTGGCCATCTCCATCTTGCAGCATGTAGAAGAGAGTAGATTGAAGTCCTCCAAGTAACATCGCATAGCATAATCCTACCCGGCGATCCCCTCCTCGTCGCCCTGTTAGAGAGCGATCATCGGGTTGTATCTGGCACTTGGAAGGGTGTATTTTATTCAGTATCCGTTTCTAGTTGTCATAAGGTCAAGGTACAACTCCAGGTCGTCCTTTTACCGAGGGACACGGCTATTCGAATAAATAAACTTCCCTGCAGGGGTGCACCACATAACCCAACACGCTCGATCCCATTTGGCCGGACACACTTTCCTGGGTCATGCCCGGCCGCTGAAGATCAACACGTCGCAGCGCCACCTAGGCTCAACCGAGAGGTCAACACGCCGGTCTAAATCCTATGCGCGCAGGGGTCTGGGCCCATCGCCCATTGCACACCTGCACGTTGCGAGGGCGGCCGGAAGCAGACCTAGCATAGTGGCGTTCCAGTCCAATCCGGCGCGCGCCGCTCCGTCGCTGACGTCAAAAAGAGCTTCGGCTGATACCACGACGCCGGGATACCCATAACTACTCCCGCGTAGATGGTTAGTGCGTATAGACCAAATGGCCAGACTCAGATCAAATACCAAGAACTCGTTAAGCGTGTTATGTATCCGCGAACGCCGACCAGGGCCAGGCCCACCTCTCTCCTAGGTGGTCTCAACCTGCCCTGTCGCTCCGCCATAAAGTAACAGTCGGGGGCCGTCAGGAACCCAGGCCCACCTCTACCGGGGTGGAGCCACCTGTCCTTTCAGCCCCCTCATCAGAATCACTTGCGGGTACTCCTCGAGCCGACCCGACTTTAGTCACCACATGTGTCATGTATATAATGTATATAGGATATACCCGTGATCACCTCCCGAAGTGATCACGGCCCAGTAGTATAGCATGGCAGACGGACAAGAGTGTAGGGCCACTGATGGGTCACTAGCATCCTATACTAAGCAGTAGGATAGCGGGTAAAGGTAGCAACAGTAGAAGCAAGGGCAGGCTATGCATCAGTATAGGTTTAACGAAAAGCAGTAACATGCTACACTACTCTAATGCAAGCAGTATAGAGAAGAATAGGCGATATCTAGTGATCAAGGGGGGGGGGGGCTTGCCTGGTTGCTCTGGCAAGTAGGAGGGGTCGTCAACTCCGTAGTCGAACTGGGCAGCAGCAGTGTCGGTCTCGTAGTCTACCGGAGAGAAGAGGGGGGAAGAAACAGTAAATACAATGCAAACATAAGCATGACGATGCGTGACATGACAATGAGCGGTGCTAGGTGTGCCCTAACGCGGTAGTAGGTGATATCGGCAAAGGGGGGAAACCTCCGGGAAAGTTTTCCCGAAGTTTGCATTTTTCGGTCAGATGAAACGGAGGGGAAAAGTTGTAAGTTTGCTATGCTAGGGACGTCTGGCGGACGAACGGATTGCATATTCGGATTCGTCTCGTCGTTCTGAGCAACTTTCATGTAGAAAGTATTTCCATCTGAGCTACGGTTTAAAAGATATGATTTTCTAAAGATTTACTAATTTCTGAAATTTAATTAATCATTTAAGTTAATTCAAAATTGGATTTATGACATCAGCATGATGTCATGCTGACATCAGCAGTCAACAGGGGTTGACTAAGTCAAACTGACATGTGGGTCCAATGGGACCCACCTGTCATTCTCTGTTTAGGTTAATTAGGGTTTATCTAATTAATTACTGTTTAATTAAATTAACTAATTAATTAGATTAATTTAAACAGGGTTAATTAACTTAATTAATTACTTTTATTTTTATTTTTATTCTCTTTATTTATTTATTTATTA
>NC_057796.1:442347788-442374487 GCF_018294505.1 Triticum aestivum
GGCGCCGGCCGTCGGCGATGACGACGGGATCGGGAGCGGCGCGTCCAGATCGGGGAGAGGGGGGAAGAGAGCGAGGGGAGAGTGGGTGGTTGGGCTAGGGTTTCGGGGGGTGGGGGATATGGGGAATGCGGGGTGGGCCTCCTGGTGGCCTGGGTGGCCAGTTGGGCCGAATGGCCCAGGGGGAGGGGGGCTTTGTCTTTCCCTTTTTTTTGTTTCTTTTCTGTTTTCTTTTCTTTATCTATTTTCTTTTCTATTTTATTATTTTAATTTCTGTTTTATAAAATATAAATACAACTCCTAAATTAATGTTATAATTTATTCTACTGCCCCAAAAAGTTTGACACCTGATTAAAATAGTTTGCATTATTATTATTTTTAAAAGGCCTTTAATTAATTGTCATAGCTGCTGTTTTAATTACTTTAGAGCCTTTAAACATTTTATCAAAGCTTGGTCTCTCCACCATAATTGCTTACGATTTATTTGAAACAACCCGAACATTTTAGTTTTAATTTTTGAAAACTTTTGTTGTTTGCCATATTTGAATTTGAATTTTGATCCGGTTTTGAACTAACGCGAGATTATCAACACTAACAGAGGTGACGTGGCATCATTAGCGTAGGGTTACTGTAGCATAATTATCCGGGCGTCACAGGTTGGTGGTACTAAAGACCCCCCCCTTTAGTACCGGTTGGAGCCACCAACCCGTACTAAAGGCCACCACCTTTTTAGTACCGGTTCGTGGCACGAACCGGTACTAAAGATTGTCACGAACCGGTACTAATGAGCGCCGCCCGCCTGGCCGTTGGAACCGGCATTAATGGTCACATTAGTGCCGGTTCAATACCAAACCGGGACTAATGAGTTTCACATTAGACCCTTTTTCTACTACTGTACGTTGAGACCACATGGTCTTTTACTTCCAATTTGGATGTAATTGGGAGGAAAAAAGAATTGGAGGTGCACTGAATATGGCGAGCTTGGGGTGGATATTCAGATCACATCAGATCCACAAATTTATGGTTGGTTGCTCCATATTCAGTTCAATTTACTTGACTAATCTTATTGCATTTGATATCCTGGACCACCAAATCATGTGCTTATGTTTAGTTTGATCAATGCATCAACCTCGTAGCCTTGCATAACTAATGCGGAGTAGGTGTTATATATGAAGCTCTTACCTCGCCCTGGATCGATAGAGCAAGAGAAGAAGACCAATGCAACAATGGTGATCAGCTGAGTTGCTGAGCTCACCTAAAGTAGTGCAAAACGTAGACATGGGTGTGAGAGGTGTCAGTAAAATATTGTGCGTCATTGACATCTTAGCATTAGGGACCCTCGCGTGTAACTTTCAGTTTTTTCGTGATTTTGTATTTCATTGTGTGTGCATGACACATCTTCTTTGGGGCCATCTAGCAATTTCAGCGTGTGTTTGTACCTATCCGTATTCCGGATGATGCTTAATGATGATGCATCATTATACTCTTTAAAAATGCATGAAACCGTTTGAATGTGATACAAGGGATAACATGAGGTGCTCCCATGACTTGGATGCTACGGTGATACGAGCTCCCGCTGAATCTGAGATCTAACAACTCTCAGGAGGTCTAAAGCTTTTTGCAAAAAACCCTCAAAGAGTCTAATAACTGCGCACAAGTACGGAAGCTGCTTAGATATCATTGGATCTCATATCTAACGGCCCAGAAGCTTGTATCACCGTACTATATAAGTCGTGGGTGCAGCACATATAACCACGGAGTGGGATGCGATGGCCGATAAGACGTCATTTCATTTCGGGTGCCACAAAAGCAGAAAAGAGCAAGCAAAAAGGGTTGGTTCGTTCGTTGGTTGGCTCGCTTGCTTTCGCCCGCCGTTCGCTCCCACGCCCAAAACGAACGCTTTCGCTTTTGCATTAAGCGTCCACACGTGCTCCCAGTGAGTGCATTTTACCTCTATGTCCAACTGTAGATACTCTTAATGCACGTAGTATCTCATCTAAGTATTAATACATTGGAAGAGGCCTCGGGACGATAAAATGTCATTTCACCCAGGATGCACAAAAAAGCAACCAAATAAGTTTTGTTGGTTCACTTGCTTTTGTCGTTGGCTCCCACACCCCAAATGGTTTTGCTTTTGCATTAAGCGTCCACACGTGCTCCATGAGTCCCAGGTACTCTTCCTCAGTTCCTTTCCTAGGCCATGTCCCATGTGGCCACTTCGCCTCGCCAAATGTCACCTCACCTTTAGCTAGCTAGACGTCGCCAAATTTTTCTTCATGCTCAGCTCAACTGGTATAGTTGCCACAGCCATAAAAAAAAGACAAATTGCAGCATAATTGCACTCTAGTTTTTTTAACACAGTACAGACGCAAGCGCCGGCATATCATCTTAAAATTTACAAAATCACCATAGGCACCTCGTCGTCGACGGGAACGTCTCCTTCCACTGAATGCGCATCGCCGGAAATCCTGAAATAAATCCAGAAATAAATGCGAGCACCAGGACTTGAACCCTGGTGGGCTGAATATATCACAGTCTCTCTAACCATCCAACCACATGTTGGTTCGTACAATTGCACTCTAGTTGAGTAATTGAGTGCGTGTGCCAGCTCTATGTTACGGAGGGCCCTTGGCTGAACTCAACGATATGGGCCCCTGATACTATACATACATGTATGTGTTTGCATACTTTATAAACATGTGTATGTCTAACTTTATTTGCAAAATATTAAGAGTAATATTTCAGCTATACATCCCCAGTTTGAGAACTCTAACAATAATTGCTGGAAAATTTCATATTATAATAGAAAGACAAAAGATAGCAAAATGAAACTAACAAGATTACCTCAAATAAGAATCAAATTCTAGTGACTCCGTTCACAACAATAGTAATGCTTCAGTGCTTCAAAAAATTTCTTCAGGCATTTCTTTTATTTTTTTCCCCGTTTTGCAGCACCTGACAAATGTTTGGGAGGAAACATTGTTAGACTAATGACCTAAAATTATGAAAAAAAAAGAAGTACTCCTCAAGTACATCAGCAGTTCAACACCTTAACAATCATGTACCCTGTATACTAAAATTGGGGATGGATAATTATATAGGTACTTTTGAAAGACCGAGAGGACAATGATCGATGAACTTGCACAGTCACACCATCACAGCCTCACGGATGGCAAGAGCAAGATGGGCCAACGACAGCAGTCAGCAGGCTGAACCGACGGCAACCGGCAAGGCCCCGAGTGTAGAAGTGCATGCTCTAGCCAATGCAACCAAAAGACCGATCTGATGGAAGAGACTAGACAGCACATTATACGTCAACGCTCCCCTCACGTGTGGCTTCCTCAAGCCTAAACGTGGACCGAAAGTGGGCTGCAATTTTAATTGCGCCAGACGGGTCTTGAACTCAAGACCTCTTGGCTTCGATAAGACCGGTCTTATGGAAGAGACGGCAGCAAGAATCCGGAGTGACGATGAGACGAGAAAGTGATTGATGGGTCACTGATTTGGGAGATGGATATATAGATGCGTGCGACTCTGCGAGATGCGGCCGTGCGCTTGCGTCCTAGCGATGAGCCAGTAATGGGCCAAGCCCATCACGCTGCTCCTCACTTCTTCCTTTTTCTCATTTTTTACTGGGCTATAGCATACCAGATTGTGGGCTCCCTCAAGACGTGGGTCCGGCGATGGCCTCTTCGGCCATACACCAGGGCCGGCCCTGCGTGTTAACATGGATAAGAAAAATTGTGCTTATTTTCAATTCGACCGGTGCAACAACCTTCTAGCCTTGCATTAGTTAATGCAAGGGGGGGTGTTATATATGAAGCTCATACCTTTAGCTGGAGCGGTAAACCAAGAGAACTAGACCAATGCAATGCGAGCAGCTGAGTTTCTGGGGTCACCTAGAGCAGTGCAAAAGTGTAGATAGTAGAGATGGGGGTGGGAGGTATCAGCAAAATGTTGACCACACCTGTCCAATCTAGATTTTCCATACGTATGTTGGGGTTCTCGGTTTATATTGATTGACAATCTGCTTGTTGGACATTTGTCCAACAGTTCTAGCATCTTAATTGGCAAATTCTTCAATACATAGATGTCTACGAGCACAATTGTTTCTTCATGAATGGGATGCATGCATACAATCTGTTTTTCTCAGTCATTGACATCTTAGCATTAGGGACCCTCGCGTGTAACTTCCAGTTTTTTTTCGTGATATTATATTTCATCATGTCTGTGTGCATGACACATGTCTTTTTTGGGCCCATCTAGCAGTTTCAGTGTGTGTTTGTACCTATCCGTATCGTTGATGATGCACCATTATACTCTTTAAAAATGCATGAAACCATTTGGATGTGATATAAGGGAGAACATCAAGTGCTCCCACGATTTGCACTAGTACAAAACAGGGCTTTCGTCACAGGGCAGTTTTCACATTAGTCCCGGTTCAGTCACGAACCGCGACTAAAGGGTGCGATGCCCATTAGTACCGGTTGGTGGCACCAACCGGTACTAATGGGCTTTCAGGCATTAGTACCGGTTCATGGCACGAACCGGTACTAAAGGTCTCATTTTCAAACTCTACCCCCCTGTGGATCGCCTTTTCAGTTTTAGGAAAAACAAAAGAAAATGATGGAAATGTCAAAAAAATAAAATAAAATAAGTTTTCCATGTGATATGTGGTCTAGTTGTTGGGAAAATTAACAAATATGAATTTCGACTTTATTTGCAAAATCTCTCTGGAATTTCTTAAAATGGGCATAACTTTTGCATACGAACTCGGATGAAAAAGTTTTTTATATGAAAAATCATCTACTCGAAAAGTTACATCCGAATTTAATAGGGGGAACCCGTTGAACATTTTCAAAATCCTCAAAAACCTAACAGAAAAAAAGATACGGGGCTTTTAAGATCTGGAGAGGCAAAAAAATTCAATAAAATTCAAATTGTGGTCAAAATGTGATCAAACAATGGTCAAAGTAATTATTCTACAATATTAGTGTTACTAAATAATTATTTCAGTTATTTTGAATTTTGGTCAAATCTGGTCAAACTGTGGTCAAACAGTGGTCAAACAATGGTCAAACTAATTATTCCAGAAATATTAGTGTTACTAAATAATTATTGTTTTTTAAAACAATAGTTTCAAACTCAAACAGTGAAATGTGTCACTTCATGCTCAAGCTAAATTCCTGAGGGTTAATAGAATTGACATCTTACTATTGTCAGGAAAACAATAAGTGCAGACTTGGAAACAAGGGAGAATAGAACCCGGAAGTTAAGCGTGCTCAGGCTGGAGTAGTGAGAGGATGGGTGACCGTCCGGGAAGTTAGATGATTTAGAATGATGAGGGGTGATTAGAGATTAGAGGATAAAATTTTTTTCGTGTAAAAACCGGGACTAAAGGGGGGAGGCATTAGTAACGACCCTAAAACCGGGACTAAAGGCCCTTACCAACCGGGACAAAAGCCCCCTTTTCTACTAGTGTTGGATGCTACGGTGATACGAGCTTCTGAGAGCCGATGTATCTGAGATCTAAAAACTCTCAGAAGGTCTAAATCTTTTTGCAAAAAAGGCCTCAAAGAGTCTGATAACTGCACACAAGTATAGAAACTACTCAGATATCATTGGATCTCATATCTAACGGCCCAGAAGCTCGTATCGCCGTACCATCTAAGTCATGGGAGCACCCGATATTCTCCCTGTGATATGAATCCGGGAATTACGAGAACGCTTTGTGTCGAAACATTCTCATGCGTACCGTAACTAGGAGCGCTAATGTTTGAACCCGGGTGGACGGTCGCTGCATTCCTCTGTGCCGCGCAATGTGGTGATGCGATGGCCGATAAGACGCCATTTCATTTCGGGTGCACCGTACTACACCCGGCCACAATGCAGAAAAAGAGCAAGCAAACAGGGCTGGTTCGTTCGTTCGTTGGCTCGCTTGCTTTCGCCGTTCGTTCCCACGCCCAAAACGAACGCTTTCGCTTTTGCATTAAGCGTCCACACGTGCTCCCAGTGAGTGCCATGTACTCCTCCGCTAGGGCATGTCCCATGTGGCCACCTCCCCTCGCCAAATGGCACCGCCACCGCCACGCCAACGCTAGTCCATCATCATCACCATCATCGTCAAACAATATTTTTCTCAACCGGCGGCAGGTGGTGACACCGTGCCAGATCCGGCCCTCCTCGTCGGTGGAGTTCTACCCAAGCCGCCCGCTTCGCCTTCAATTCAACCGTCCCCGTCCCGTCCGCCTCACGTCGGCAGTAGGGGACGACGACGAGGGAGACCACACCTGCACACCACTGTGGGTGTGGGTGGGGCAGTGGGATTGGGAAGGAAGGAGGAACCGTCCTCGTCTGGTCTGCCCACGCGCTTCCATTCCAAGGGAGGATCACATGCTCGCTCGCGGACGACGCACACCTACCAATTCTGCAGATCATCGTCCTCTCGCCGCCACCGCCACCGCCATCTCTACGGCGCCGCGCTCCTAATCCCCACCCACCCGAATCGCTCCGCCACTCGCGCGTTAAGTGGCCTCCCTCTGAGTCATCGGTCGGATCTAGCGCCTCTGCGGATTGGCCGCCCGCGCGATCTGGTCATCGTGGGGATGCGGGGGGAGGAGGGGCGGAGGGGGAGGCGATGAGCGGCGCCGCCTCGCTGGGGCTGCGCACGGGGAGCTGCGGCTCCCTGCCCGCGGCGGGCGCGGGCGCCGGCGCCGCCGTCCCCGTCGGGAGGAAAGCCCGGGGCTGGGGCCTGCGCGCCGGCGCCGGCGCCGGCGGCGGGGACAAGGAGCGCCTGCAGCTGCTGCACCGCGCGCTGCGCCTCGTCGGCCGCCGCGGGGCCGGACTGCTCCTGCTGCTCGCCGTCGCCTCCGCCGCGCTCTTCTGCTCCCTCTTCGCCGTCGTCAAAGGTAATCCCTTTGACTCTGGTTTGGATTTTTCCGCTCTCTGCTCCTGCCCGCAGCGAAATGTTCTGTAGCTTGTTCGGGTCACGCAGCTGGCGTTTGTAAAATTCGGATTGGTTTTGGGAATTTCGTATCGTTTATAAAGTTAAACAATACTCCAGTACGTAGAATGTTGTCCGTGCAGATTGTGTGACCCGCCCCACGTCCTTAGTGCTCTTCCTCCCTATCGTTTCACGCTCTAGGTAGCTGCTGTCCAATTCCCTTGCCACTGTTCTATCCATTTTGGCTCATGGTCTTGATAGTGGTCTCATGCCTGAAACATTTCAAACGGGCAGGGTTTAGCTCAGCTGAGCTTTGTAGCTCCAGGCTTTTTTGAATTGCATGGAATTGAAAACTTAGGAATAGGAAAAACATAGTAGATGCCACCCATTGAGAATTCCTAGAGGATTGCAAAACATAGGAATCTCGTAAAAGGTGCCTTTGGATGATGCACAAGAGAAAACACAGGAATCTTGGAGGGTTGATGAGAGAGGGTAGAGAGAGACAGAGTGCAAATGAACTGGTCTCCAAATATGAAAATCTTTTGCTGATCAAAACCAGTACTAGCACCTGCAGCCAATGTGTCATGCCTTTCTTAGAGAATATTCCAACATGTATTCTGCCCAAGAGTTAATAATTCAAAACAAATGTTGCTTTATAATAGAATATAAATGATGTCACAAGGTATGGTCACTGACCTTCATTATTTTGTTTTGTTTTCTATGATCTTGTTTCAGATGACAACACTTCTTCAATTATCATTGCTAGCAACTACGAAGTCACCAATGCCATCCAGAATTCTGTATACCCCAGCACAACAAGGCCTCTTATGATGTCCAATGACCACAACAAATTCGAGCATCCAAATCGGCTTCATCTTTCACCTGGAAACTTCACAAATCATCCTTGTGAAGGTTTCGCAGTTCCTCCTATCCTGTTTGATAAGAAACGCACTGGGCCTCGACGTAAGCTTAGTTCTTTGCATTTTTTTTTCTACTTAGCATTGCAAAATCTTTTGTCCCAATCATGTACCTTGTCGTCTGATCTCTTCTCTCCCTCCCTGTAGCATGCCCTGTTTGCTATGTCTCGGTAGATCAGGCATTTGCTCTGATGCCTCTACAAGCTTCGCCATCTCCTGTCCTTGAAAACTTAGATTATGCCTTGGAAGACAGCGTCACAGCAAATTTCTCAAATCCGGGCTCTGCATTTGGAGGGCATCTATCTCTGGAGCAGAGAAATAAATCTTTTGACATTACCAATTCGATGACTGTCCACTGTGGGTATGTTACATGCATCTGCTGTTCCAGAATTCCAGATTAAGTCCCTGGCTTGTCCAAAAGATTAGCCTTTGAACTCTGAAATGTGAATATCAATCAACATTGTTTGTGCTGTTTTATCAGATTTGTTAGAGGAAAGAAACCTGGCCAAGGTACCGGATTTGACATCAGTGATGATGATCTGCTAGAAATGGAGCAATGCCGTGAGCTTGTTGTAGCTTCCGCCATTTTCGGTAACTAGCACTGTCGACCAATAGTTGTAACTTTTGTTGCACTCAATTTTCTGCTCACAATTTGATACCATTGTCCAGGGAACTATGATATGATTCAACATCCAAGGAATGTCAGTGAATTGTCAAAGGCAAATGCGTGTTTTTATATGTTTGTAGACGAAGAAACAATGGCTTATGTCAAGAATTCCAGCTCACTGTACAAAGATAATAAAGTTGGCTTATGGAGGCTAGTGGTTGTCCGAAACCTCCCTTATGAAGATCCAAGGCGCACGGGGAAGGTGCCTTTCTTATGAACAGTAACCTTTGCCAACTACTACTTTCTAGTTGAACATGCAGTCACAGTATGAGGCATTTCATGATAAATTAAATACTTAAATCAAGTATTAACTCCACAAGCAAAGAAAGTAAAGTCTGTAAGGTTATAGTATATACTCCATAAGCAAAGAAAGTGAAGTCTGTAAGGTTATAGTATTTGTATGCACGGCAAACTTGTTGAGGGGCTACTGTGCAAAACATGCTCTTGAGCTATCTGTCTTCAGTTGTCTCATTTTTAACCAGTTTACCAGAAATTCAGAATCTGATGAATTGCTGATTTGCCTTTGCCTGGCACTTTAAACCTTACTCTGTTTCAGTTTTGGTACCATTTTACTCCGTTTCACTTGTCATCATGCAAGAGATTGTAAGTTTATGTCCAGATGTCTAAGTGAGTATTCTTCTAGGAGGTTTTACTTCCAACATTTTAAGTAGTTCAATTGAAGAAATCTAGCAATTAATGCCCTACGACAAGTTTATCTGTATCTATACGTTGTTATGAGCATGTTGAATGACCAAATACTTTATTGGTGCAGATTCCCAAGCTTCTGCTCCATAGGCTATTTCCAAATGTAAGATTTTCAGTTTGGATAGACGCAAAGCTTCAGCTTGTTGTGGATCCTTATTTACTGCTTGAGAGGTATGCTTGACGTAAAGAGCTTGGTTTATTATGTGTCATTTCTTGGTGAGTCTGTTCTTAAGGAGAAAGCTTGTTGTAGATCCTTATTTTGCTGCTTGAGAGGTATGCTTGATGTAAAGAGATTGATTTATTATGTGTTATTTCTTGGTGAGTCTGTTCTAAAGGAGAAAAATCTGCCAAATAGTATTTTTTAACTAAAAATCTGCGAAATATTTAGTCTTGTGTCAAACGTCGGCCTGCCATATTTAAATCGGTGGGGGTTAGAGAATGGCCCGATTTATCCTCATTGCAGTATCGAAATTGCATACATCCAACTAAAATCTTGCGCATCTTTTGTCCCTGGTGCTCCTGTCACCTGTACTGTTGAGCCTGACTGTTTATTCTACCAATCAGGTTTCTGTGGAGAAAGAATTCTAGTTTTGCGATATCTCGGCACTACAGACGTTTTGATGTGTATGAAGAAGCAGAAGCTAATAAAGCTGCTGGAAAGTATGACAATGCATCAATCGATGAACAAATAGATTTTTACAGAAATGAGGGCCTAACACATTATTCTCCCGCCAAGCTTCCTATCACAAGTGGTCGGTGAACTCACCAGAGTGTAAATCATGCATCATTCATGCACTGTTTGGTTTCATTCTCAGACATCAATCTTTTCCCTTTTGCGTTGTGTACAGACGTCCCAGAAGGCTGTGTGATCATCAGAGAACACGTCCCTATCTCGAACCTCTTCACATGTCTTTGGTTCAATGAAGTTGACCGTTTCACCGCCAGGGATCAAATTAGCTTCAGCACCGTCCGGGACAAAATAAGGGCTAAAGTCGGCTGGATGCCCCAGATGTTCCTGGACTGCGAAAGGCGCAACTTTGTTGTCCAGGTAGTACATCTTCCCCGGTTCCATCTTTGGCCACAGAGCACTTGTTGCATGAACAACTACTTTACATTTACTGCACATCTCAACTACCGAACATTTTGGCCTACAGGCAGACACAGCACATGGCTCACCTGTTAATCTCATGATTTACCTCTTTTGTCGTCAACATTTCACCAGGCATACCACAGGGAGCTGCTAGAGCAGATGATTGCGTCCGGCAGGAACACGCCTCCGATCGCGGTCGAACCATCTCGGAAAATCAGACCAGGTAGCAGCAGGAGAGCTCCCCCGTCGAAGAAGCCTGTCGTGAGGCGGAAAAAGGAGAAGAAATCGAGCTCGCGGAGGCGGGCCGCGAAGCCGGTTACCTGGGCGATGGATGCTGGGTGACGGAGGTTCACCGGGATGGATGGACGGACTCCTGTCACTCGATAGTTGGGTGTGGCCGTATGTATGGCAGCTGGTGCCACTAGGTGGGGAGAGGGAGAGAGAGAAGGAATGGAGGATTGTAATTTTTTGCCGGCCACGAAATGGAATTTGTTGATAGCCAATTCTTCATTGTTGTTGTAAATAACAGCGGAAAGCAGTATCATTCAATTGAGCCCGGCCTGTTTTGGGTCGAGTTATTACAGTAAACTCGAAGTAAAAATTGGGCACTAGGCAATCTGTTCTGTGTGGTGTAAAAAGTAAAAAAAAAAGTATGGCAAGCGCCCACCGTGGGGCTCGAACCCACGACCACAAGGTTAAGAGCCTTGCGCTCTACCAACTGAGCTAGACGGGCTTGCTGCTGCTTCACTGAGCTAGGGAAATTTGGATGGAACCAGTTACATTCTTCTTCTTTCCTAAGGCTAGCCAAAAGAAGTGACGCTGATCACCTGGAATACTGCAAGTACCTGAAAGCAGTTTAGGACCCGTTTATCTGGCGAACATTTGAGGGACTTGTCATGTATGGAAGGAAAAAATGCTAGCGACGCAGTGCAGTGTAGTTTTTACTTCTTAAATAAATGTCATGCGTTTGATCACGATCCAACGGCTTTTAGGTCGTTCGCCGGAAGCTCCCTCCCAGCGAACGTTCACCGGTTAGATACACCGTTAGTTTAACAAGTTAGGACTTGGTACGTACCGGCCACTTTGCAGCATCAGTTTTCTTCCCAGGTTTTGCCTCAAAATATCAAAGCAAGAGCTCTTCCAACTGAGCTAGACGGGCATTTAGTAAGATTAACTGTATGATATACGAGTATTAAACATGCTTGCAGTGTCGTGGCACACCTCGGAACGACATAAAGCGCGTAAATAAATCACCCAGAAAAGCACATCAAGCCTTTGTAGCAGTATGTTTTATTAGCCACCGATCTCCTTGTACTCCTAGTATAGAACAAACACCCTGTGACTGCGATGAATCGACAGTTCAACACTGCCCATGTCTACACAACAACAGTTTTGCAAAATGCACAAGACAATCAGTACAAAATGCATATTTTTGTGACGCGGCCAATCTTATTGAACACAAGGCGGCGCGAGCCCGCGAGACTTGGAACCCGTTGCTGATCCATTGATCACCGCAGTTTTGGCTCTGGGCACTCATACATGATTGATGGAGACCGACAGACCGTTATAGACAATAGGGATGGGTTTCAGTCTGCAATCCCACAGCTACAGCGCCAAAAAGAAACAAGTGCCCTCCTGCTGCTACTCTGAATCATTCAGCCTCCTCGAGCATGTCAATGAATCTCCTCCCATCTTGCTTCTGGAAGACTGACCTGTCTAGGTGCAGCTCGTTGGTCGAGACCGCCTCGAATCTTGCCCAGAGCTCCTTCTTGAGAGTAGTTTCGCCGGCGTGCCTTCCCTTCAGGTTGGTGCTTTCCAGGCCTTTCCAGGGAGTGCCAACCAAGGCCCTGCTATGCACTGCTGGGGTCTGGATGAGTTTGTCATCTGGAAGCTCCTGCTTTCCCTTCAGGTTATTGCTTTCCAGGCCTTTCCGGGGAGTACCAACCACGGCCTTGCTATGCACCGATAGAGTTTGGATAGGATTGCAATCTGAAAGTTTCCGTCTTCCCTCCAGGTTATTGTTGCTTTCCCAGCCTTCCCAAGGACTTTCTATCAAGGATTTGTTATCCTTTGCTGGAAGGGGAACAGGCTTATCATCTGTTGGACTTGGATCCATTAGCACGCAGGTCTTGAGGGGCGACAAGAACCAGTCAAGAGCCACATCGGCTTCTTTCTTTCGGCGTCTGTCTCCGGTAGGCTGATTAAACCCATACAGGTCTGGATACCTTGATGCCAGATCCTTCTCATCAGACAGCATTTCATCAGAGGATCCAGATGGTGGTTTGTCACTCTCAGTCGGTCCAGCACTGAGAATGTCATCCTTACTTGAGCCCTCCGATATCGGTGAGAACACATGTTGCTTACCTCGCAATGCTGTCTTCAGGCATGGAGTAGGCAGTGGTGCTCTCCTGCTCTTCTGAATTGAGAAGCTAAAAGGCGAAAATAGATTGTCTTCTGATGAGCTTTTCTTTGCTTTGCTAGGATAAGGTGTCGCAACACCAGCCCTTGCTTCCTTTCCTTTCACGCTTTGCTCCAGATCAGGACTATTGTCATCAGAAATGGTTAGTTTCCAAACAGGTAAATCGGGAAAATTCAGCTCATCCATGCTGGCAGTTGTCCTCAACTGTGCTTTTGATGATCTTGGGCACATGGATGAGCGTGCTTTTGATTTTGGCAATGGTGTCAAGAGAAATAACTGCTTCCCACTGTCGACCATACATGCCCCAGTACGCCATGAAACAAGAGGTGAAGGCGAGACAATCAGGTCAGTCTCTGGTAAGTTGTTGCTGCTGCTGCAGACCAAGTCTTGTGAAGGCGATACTGCCGGGCCTGCTGGAGGTAAGTTGCTGTTGCTGGGAAACAACTTGTCATTCCCTTTCGCAACAGATTTTGAACAGGTTTCCATGGTGTGCTTTGAGGCATTTTCACTTTTGGCTGGGGAAGCTTCAAGCGCTTGCTTAAGTCTGGAGGCCCATTGCTGCATAAGAACAAAATGAGTGATGATGAGAGCAGAAAGCATAAAGGGCTCATGCTCATGTCCTTTTTGCTTCAGAAAGAATGAAAGATTCTATGACAGTGCCCACCTTCAAAGAAGAATTAGTGTCTGACAAGAAGCAACTGAAGGATTCTATCTCTTGTTCCCCTCTCGTGGATATAGTATGGCATTGGAGGGCGCTGGAGACCAATTTGTCAATCTGATTGAGGGGCAAAAACAGGAGGACATTATAAGAACCAGCAAATTGGCAAGCTCAGCTGTAACAGTAAAGATCTATCTACAGCTTGACCGACAGAGGAATCAGCATTACTAATCCATTCCAAGAACAAGCAAGAGACTAAGATTCAATCCACATACAGTAAGGTACTACTAATCAATTCCACATAAAACAAGTGACTAAAGTTTCAGTTGACAAACATAAATATATACAATCTCTTCTTCCATCCAATATCAGTCCAGACGAGTGATGACAACAATTCAGAGACATAGAAAGGACACTACGAGGCACAACATAAAAGATTTCCGGTCAGGATGCAGATTTGCACATCCACCATTCTTCAGTTATACAGACACCAGTACGCAACCACATGTCGTGACTGCAGACATCACCAGGAAAGAATTCGCTGCCCCCAAATCGCCACGGAGGTTGGCCAGTACAGTACAGTATTATCCAGGAACACGAGATCCTAGCAGGATGCCCCGAGCAGCGGAGCCCACCCAACCCCATCCAGACGAGCATCGGATCGGATCGGATCGATCCATGGCACCACCGCCCAAGCTGGAACGAATCACACGGCGCTTCACATCGCTAACCTAACCTACCTACCGAACGAGACGGGGAAAAAGGGGCTACGAGGGTTTCGAGCGAAGGGCGGAGGGAGGGGTCGACCTGGGAGACGAGGCCGGCGAGGGCGGAGCTGGCGAGGAGGAGGCGGTCGAGCGCCGGCTCGGCCGCGGCGGCGGCGGCGGCGGAGGGGGGAGCGGCCGCAGCGGTGGGGGGCTTGCGGCGGAGGGATCCGGGCGGCGCCGGGTGGGGCGTCCTGTTGCCGGAGAGGACGCGCAGGGGGCGCCGCCGCGCCGTCGACTTGGGTCCCTGGCTCTTCTGCATCAGATTGGATTGATTGCCCGGAGGGAGGGGGGAGGAGGGTGGTGGCCAACGGTCGGGAAGGGGGGTGGATTTGAAACCCTTGCGGCTGTGCGCGTCGGCGTCGCGGTTTCCAGAAGGAGTGGAGACGGGACATAGGGGGAACGGGGGTCGTCGCTTTGAGATTCGTGCGGGTATTTGTGAATATTTCAGTATTAAGAAGGCTAAAAATTGCTTGCCGTCCATTTTTTTGCACGAATCTCGATGCGGACTTTGTGTCCACATCAGCGCATCGCACCGAATCGCGAACTACGACAAGGGCCAACTATGCCATTTTTTTCTAGCAGCCCCCTCCGCCCTCCCACTCATTTATCCGCAGGGAGCAGACTCGGTTTGATCTTCAATGTGGGGGTGGGACGCCGGTGCCGGGAGGAAATGCTCGTGCGCTTCTGATTTTAGGCTCGCTGTGCAGCGAAGGTGCAGGGAGGGCGTGGAAGCCCGTTCCCGGCGATGCGGTGCTTTTCCTAACTGAAAGGCATGGCTACTCCCCGGTGTGGCCACACCCCTTATACTGTCCATTCACTTTTTTCAAGATTCGTGCAACGGGCTGTCTCAGCGCAGCGTCCAGGCAGTATTAGCGCGAGTGTGCAGGGCCATTAGCATATTTTACTCTTAGACCCCCCAGGCATATTTGGGAATAGTAAGGGCATCTCCAACACTGATCCTTGTATACGTTTGGATCACGCAGTCGGGATGTGTTGTGTCATGCAAGGTGGTCCTGCATCGGTCTGCAGGGTGGTCCGGACACACTTTCTTCTGCAAAACTGGAGACAAACATGGGGGGCTTTGTGGGCGTTCGGACAGCAACAACCACGCCCACTTCTGACCACCATGGCCCACCCCAAACCATCCTCCTTGACCGCGCGCATTCCCGCCTGGCGCCAGCTGCTCGCATTCATGCTGCTGTGGAGCGGCCGCTCCACATTGAAGTCGGTCCAGAGCGGACGCGACCTCTCACTGCCTCCGCCATTGAAGCGGCGCGCCGGCCGAGGTCACTGCCCGCTGCACGCCTGGCTGAACACGCTTCCTGGCCGCATTCAAACATTTCCATTAAATTTGCGCATGTTTCGAGGAACCTACTCCGGCCACACGTCCGTTCATGTGGGGCGGTGTTAACTAGAACGCTGGGCAAACTCCTCCCGTCAGCCGACTATTTAAAGGAGGCCAGACGCCGGGCAAGAATCGCACCACTCCGCCGCTCTCTATCTCCTCCTTCTACCATTTTCTCCATCCTTTCGATGGCATCCGACGAGCAGCAAGAGCAGTTCTCCGGCATAAAAGCCGGCTAGGTGGCCCGTCGAGCCCGCCGGATACGAGCCAAGTAACCCGCTGCTCCACCTCCATCGCCTAGCCCGACGGAGCAAATTGCCGCTCCAAGGCGGTGCATGGTTCAGGAACTAGCCGCTCCAGCTCACAGAGGAGTGGCGAGTTGCTCCAGGTAGGCACGCATGAGAGCACAACGGAACGGGGCATCGTGGCTGCCATGGACAAGGCCAAACGTCGTGCCATCCCCCGTCAACATATGTGGAACTGCGCCTGACCGATGGAGAAAGACGCGGAAATCGACGAGTCGGTGGCCCCCGCGTCTGCGTCTGCCATCAATATCGAGTAAAAGTAGAACACGGTCCCTGGAAGGCCACCGCCGGCATGCACAATCGGCGACTTGCCCGGTTCAGCGCAGACCAACGCTGACCCTCGCCTCGGCTTCATGGAAGCAGAGTAGGCACCCTTACCCTCGGGCTGAAGCACCCCCCCCCCTCCCACTCCGGTTGAAGCACCCTCTTTGCCATTCCGATGAGCAGCACAGCCGGGCACAAGGAAGATACGGGGGAAGAATGTACCTTCGGGGCTTCTGGCAGTCCGATGAGCGGGCTGCCATACATGGGGAAGAAAAAGGGATCCGTCACGGCCGATCGTAAACTAGTGTAGTGTATTCGTCTCGTGGGAGTGGAGCTTCACGCGATCGTACGTGCACATGATTTTACCTTTTTAGTAAAATATGTCTAAAATATAAATGTTTCCGTCCGGTTTGTATAAAATCCGTCGTGTTTGCACGAATTTCATCCGATTAGTTAAATGATTATTGAAATGTATACGGGCAGCGTTGGATGGCCGCCTTTATATCCGTGTTCGCGGACGGACCGATGATGAACGAAATTTGGCCGGTCTCATTGACTTTGCATAGTTCCTCGGTAAGAATACTTCAATAATCACGTCCAATTCATTCCACTTTATTTATTACGAAGTGCATCAATGCAAGTAGCACATTAGTAGTACTTTTATTTGCAGCTTCTTATTTTCCATAGCGCCTGAGCACCAGTTAATTAATCACTTAGTTGTCGCCGCAGTCAACGAACTGGTAGCTGACGGTGAGGTGGCCCTGGGCCACGCCCTGCCCGTCGGTGTCGATCTTGCTGAACACCGTGTCGAAGTCCAGGTCCAGCCCGCCGTTGCTACACTGGTCGACGATCCTCGCCGTGATCTGCGCGCCGGTCGCCGTGTTCGTCACCTACACGCACAGGGTCACATCACAGGGGAAACGTTCTAGCAGCAAGCCCACACAAAACAAGAGGAAGAAAGGCAGACGCCTGAGAAAAGATTGTCCTTGATTACCAGGAGGCACTTGCCGCAGGACGCCTGGCCGGTCGGCCCGGCGGGGCCGCAGAAGGCCGTCCAGCCGTACTTGGAGCGCCAGGCGTACGACATGCCGGCGTCCCAGGTGGCGCAGTAGGCGCTGGCGGCGTTGAGGTCCCAGTTGATCTTCTCCGGGCTGTAGTAGTTGTAGGTGGCGCGCACGTTCGACGCCGACTGCGCCGCCGCCGCGGCAGCCGCCGCGGTCAGCAGGACCACCGCAAGCGCCATGCGTCCGGCCATCTTTGGAGAAGGAGATGATGTGGTGTATCAGTGTATGCAACGGGAAGTGGGATTGAACTGAACTGCTTTTGATGGAAATGGCCTTTTGCTGCAGGGAGCATTAGAGATCTCGGAGCATTATATAGAGTTGGGAGTGCGGCGCGCAGGGCACCACCAGCACACGCGCGGTGGACTTTTCTTTCTCCGTGAGTCCATTTATTTTTTCCACATTTTCTGGAAACAAGCGCACGCGTCAACAAAATTTCCATCTGCCAATAAGAGCATCTACAACCGAACCGCCGATACCCGCCCCAAATGCCCGGACAGCTGTCTGGTGTACCTGGACGAAAATTGCCACCCAACCGAGCGCCCCATTTTAATCCCGAATGCCTAAACTGGCTGGCATTTCTCATATCCAGCTCATATATGGGGTGGATATTTGGATGCTCGGACGCATCCGGTCACGTCCACCGCGTTGGATCCCGCCCAGGCTGGCCCATATGATACCCCACATAAGTGGGACCCTATCCACACTCCGGTCAAAACCCTAGCCGCATTCCACTCCACTCTCCTCCAGTCCAGTCCCCTCCGCCCACAAGCTCCCATCCGGCGACCTCCCACCTCCTCCGGCATGGCAGACAGCGGATCTGAGTCCTACACCTCCAGATCCATTGACTCGGAGCTCGTTCCACGCGGCTCTCTGAGAAGGAGATGGCCTTCCACCTTTCGCTCCGCCGCTCCCGAGAGGAGGCCACCTGACGATAGCGGTCATACACCTTTCGCCATAAATTCATTGCGTCTGCCCAAATGATGCATAGATACGGCGTGAGGCGTATCGTCACTGCCTCACCGTAGGCGGTGCGGTCCGTCTGACGTCCGAACACGATGACGGATGCACAACCGCTTTGCTGATGCGGCACCACCAGAGTTGGGAGTGCGACGTGGCACCACCAGCACACACGGTGGACTTTTGTTTCTCTATGATTTTTTCCACATTTTCTGGAAACAAGCGTATGCGTCAACAAATTTTCCATCTGCCAATAGGGACGTAGATATCCTCCACACTGTTTCCCTGGTTTATTTTGACCACAAGTTTTCTGGAAACAAAATCAGTTCCTTTCTCAATTTTCACCTAATTCGGATCTTTTATATATGTTGGTATTTTTCTGAAAAAAAACTCTTTCTCTTAGTTATAACACAGGAAGGGGAGCCTTGGAGCAGCAGTAAAGTTGTTGCTTTGTGATCATGAGGTCACGGGTTGAGTCTTGGAAACAGCCTTCTATAGAAATTTAAGGGAAGTCTGCGTACTATAGATTCAAAGTGCCGGACCCTTCTCCGGACCTTGCGCAAGCGAGAGCTACGCGGCTAGCACAAGATAGAACGAGATATCGACCACCACAACTCCACAAGCCGCTTCATAATTGCTTCTAAGCTGCAAGTTATGGGCTAATTCAAATTAAGTAGGCTGATAATTGGAAGTATAGTTTGGCTTGCTTGTATATCTCTCAATCTGATATCGACAAGAGTATATATTTAGAAGGAAAGAAAAATAATTCTTTAAAATTTATTTGTATTTATGTTTTTGTGGTAAAGTGACTTTCATGAATAAAATTTGTAGCTAAGTGAACTAAATGTAGAAGCCTGTGAACGATCAGTTTATTGGTCTGAAAAAAGTATAAATTATACATTGTTGGAATAAATAAATTTGAGAAATAAATACATGGAGGACTGCCTCGGAATTCCAACGCTAGTCCGTTCCGAAATTTTGACAGCATGGAAATATTGACTTGGCCGGCCGGCCAAACTGATCTGGTAACATGTGGCTGAACATGCAAATGTCCAAATCATTTCGGTGTCACAGAAGTTCATAAATGTGTGGTAATGAATTTTCGCACAGACTGCACGAGGGTGTCCAAGTCCAACAGAAAAGTCCATTTTGGACCCCAACAGTCCTTTTTCGGCTCGGCGAGACTTTTTTTAACATTGATACAGACGCAAGCATTTATACATAAGCGCATACACTCATCCCTATAAATGTGCGCGCACACACACCCTACCTTTATAAGCATCTCCGAGAGATTGAGTCGGCATGTCATCTTGAAATTTACCAAGTCATCGTAGACGCCTCATCATCGACGGAAACGTCTCCTCCCACTGAAAGCACATTGTCAAAAATCCTGAAATAAATCCAGGAATAATACAAGCATCAAGACTTGAACCTTGGTAAGCTGAGATACCACAGTCCCTCTAACCGTCCAACTACAGGTTGGGTCGCGGCTTAGTGAGACTTGACTACTTGAGAACACCTGTTGAGCGCATGTCCATGCACGTGTTGATTGTGTGTTGTAATCTTCGTCCATCTAATCTCTAGTGTGTGTGGATGTGATAATTTTCCTTTACATCTATATATTGACACTCGATACCCGTGAATACATCTGAATTGCATTTTATCTATTCTCTACATGGTATCAACCTAATCACAATTATCTATATATTGACGAATTTTTATGCATGGAAGACGTACTTCAATCTTCGCTTCCATGGGTACAACATCTGTGACCACGTCGACGACACCACCGACTTTTTGGCCAGGGGCGGACCTATGTTGGTCCAGCCGGTGTCACTGGACACCGGGTAGAAATCTAACTTATGTTATGTATAGTACGCAGTCTGGGTGTAGACACCAGTAAAAATTAAAGCTGGACACCGGTTGGAGAGAGAGAGATATTTGTCGATTATTTGAAGACTGGCATTTTTTTTGGACGTCGATAACTGCTACACGTGCGGGCTACAAGGGGTCGTGTTGCACGACCAGTCTGGTGTTTCACCAAGCCAGCCCGCACACCAGTTGTTCACGCAAAGACTCCAACACCCGCACGTCCAGGCGATCACCTGACAGCCCACACCTTCAAGCGTAAACCCCTCTAGCCCGCATGACCAATGAACATCTGCTGCACCCCACGAACTAGTGTGAGTCCCCCGCGAGAGAGTTGCCACCCCAAAAAACCTCCCCTAACCCCTCTTCCAACGCCCACCTCCCCATCGGCTCCTTTCCCCTCCCTCCATCCTTTGGTTTCTCAAGTTGCCATGGCAACCACAACAACCCCTAGTGTTGGAAACGTAGTAGAAAAACAAAAGTTTCATCCTACGATCACCCGGGAACAATATGAAGATGCATATAGGGTCTGGATCAACGATTGTTACCGACTCCGGAAGTGCAGCGGAAGTAGCTGAGTCGGTGTAGATCGTACTTGGAGTCCCTCAAACATCGTTGACGATCCAGCGAACATCCTCGAACGGAATACCAAAAGCACGACCTCTCTACTTGGTTGCAAGCGTACAATCTTCATGATCCGACAGCGCTTCACCGTTCAGGGCTAAACGTCGCCGGAAAATTAGAGGGAAGAGATTAGAACCACATGGGGCTAGGGCTAGCTCTAATTAGTCAACTAGGACCAACAAGAATTAGAACTAGATCAACTAGAGGAGGCTCCAAAACTTGTGTATCAATAGGGAGAAATTCTCTAGTATATATAGGTTGGAGGAGAAGGAGAGGGCAGCCACCAAGGAGGGACTCCCTCCTTGGGCGCCGGCCAAGGGGGAGGAGTTGGACTCCTCCCAAGTCCAATTCGGCCCCGCCATATGGCAAAGGGGGCGCCACTTCCTACTTGGGCCTTGTGGGCCAAGTTGCTTCCCACCTCTTAGCCTTTTTAGGCATGTTGATATTTAAATTAATATAAAATATTATAAATACTTTCAGATCATTTTATATATATTTTAACATCTTACTATCTTTTTTTCTTACATTTTTCCTTTGTTCCAAGAGGGGCACTTCACTTCTTACAATAGAAGAGGTTGGCTGCTCCCGCTATTTATCTCAACAGAAGTGTGTAAAAGGAAATAAATTTTGTGTATACTCGTTCCACCCCGAATTAGTTGTCTTAGATTTGTCTAGATACGGATATATCTAGACATGTTTTGTGTTAAGTATATCTATATCTAGGCAAATCTAAGACAACCAATTTGAGACACGACGGAGGTCCCTGCAAAAAAAATGAGGGAGCTAATAACTTAATATTTGTAATGCCACTTCTTCATATTACCATAACTCCCATTCAGTTGAGATGTTGCAACAATCCACTTGAGGTCACAAAATGCGTCTCACTGGTTTGAAATTTCTGGAGAGCCGAAATTTTTGGCTGGAGGACAGAATCGTCTCCTGCATTTATACAGTTACAGAGCTACCAATTACTAAGAGACACAGCTCTCCATGGATGCTCCAGCTACACACACAGACAGGACCCTGGCGTGACTCAGACATCGCTGCTCCTGAGGAACAACCCAACATATATCTATATCCAGGCTATGGCTCCTCAGACCTCGGCCTCGAGGTACTGAGAATGAGCTGCAGCGAGGAGAGCGGCCCCGATACCTGACCCGTCGTTCGCGAGCTTGATGACAACGGAGGAGGATACTTCCTCCCCTAGCATCTCGCGCAGGGTGTTCTCCAGGGTTTCGCTGAAGATTGTGTAGTGCTCGTAGAGCCCACCGTCCATGGCAATAACCGTCCTGTGCTTGTCGCTGCCGGGGATGTCCCGTCCAAGCTTTTTGAGGACCCCGTGTATCCCTGCAGCAGCAAGGCGCGCCCCACGCTTTGCAACGATGTCGCATACGTCCACAACTAGCCGTCTCGTTTTAAGTGAGGTGCCCTGGATCTGCAAAATAAATCAAGGATTTGGATGTGTTCAATTAAGTGTTACCATGAAGGAAATATTTGAGACAAGCGCTAAAATGGGGACAAACGGTAAGGAGATTACCCCTAGGACATCTTTCAGTTTGGCTCCAACTGTTCTGAGATCAGGTGACGTGTCATGGTGCATCATTGACATATGTGGCGTCCTGGATACATCATCTCAAGCTCTCACTCTCTGGGTATATAACTAAACATATCCCACAGGAAAATGGTGTGGGTGGCAGACAGAGTTTATCTGACTTCTTTAAAGACTGGACTGCTGTAAATCTAATAATCAGGTATGAAGTTATGCTTGGCAACTTTTTTACTATGTCAAGTATGTTGCCAATGCATTTCTACTGGGAGCTTATTAGCGGATCAATGCAAGAATTCTAACCCTAGACCATATACAGTCTTCACGGTTACTGTTTTTTTTTTTGCGGGTCTTCATGGTTACAGTTTTAGTTCATCTATCTTCCTACCTTAATTCAGCATGGGAAGACAAACACTGTAGCATTTTGCTTATCTGTGTTCCGTACTTTATTAGGAAACAGGCCAGATCTGTTGAAGTATGCTGGCAGAATCGAGTTGAGACTATGCTTACCTAAGAATAAATGGGATCTTTAGTTTTGGTGGTATATCATCACCAAAAAGAGAAGCTTCTTCAGTCATCTTTAACAAGACTCTTCTTACAATTTCCCCCAAATACATACCAGAGATCAGCTTTTCATAAATCTGCAAAAAGAAATTTAGATATAGCCAGCAATGAAAGAAAACAACAAGATGTATCTCTTTAGTATGAGACCTGTTCACCAGGATTCAGGCTTTCTGCATCTAATGCTTGATCAAATTCAGTCAAAGGAAGATGGGACGATCTGAAGTTCCCCCATTCCATATTTATTACCTGTGACAAATCACAAAACTCATGACAGTCCTGACAGCATGTACAAGCAACATGAATTTTGATAATTACAGACGACATGTTGTTTCTTCTCCAGCTTTTCACTATCATCGATTACCTCCGTCCCGAAAGCTTGTCTTAGATTTGTCTAGATAGACAAGCTTTTCGGGACGGAGGGAGTATTTTCTTTTGGCATCACCATACATTTTTTGAACATCTGTATAGTTTTTGCCTTGTGAAGCACAATAACACTCACCATATCTCCTGACTTGGGAAGGAGGCCATGCCATTTAGGAATTGCATTGGCACGTTCCACGTATGCTGCATTGGTACCTGTACCCAGAATAACAGCAGCAACGACATCATTGTCATCATATCTGCCCCCAGCCAATGTTCCTATAGTATCATTTACCTACATAAGATCATGTGGGTACATGTCAGGTTATGGAAAAGATAATCGCTGGAGTTTGGACACAGGATACATAACATAACAAAAATTATCATGTCACTTCACAGCAAAGAAACTAACCAGTGCTGTCACTTTCATATCAAGCCCCTGACGGTCTAGAGCACTGCTTAATTCAGCCACCACATCTGCGCCTACCTGACTTCACAGCAATGCAGTAACTATTATGTTCCAGATAAATTTGTAAGTTCCAACAACCATAGGTGATACAGGCATAATTTTGAGTAAACAGCATATGTTTTCCGTGAAAGGTCAAGTCTTGTCAGCCATTGTTAAGAGTATAATATTAATCTGTGTGATGTGTATGAGTTGACACCATAACAAGAACTAACCGTTTCATCAATAGAAAAACCCTTAGTCCACTTGATAAGAGTTCCGGATGCAATTGAAGACTGCTTTACTGGAAAAGAGAAAGTAAAACCAAGCTCTCTTTGCCTTCCCTCAAGAAGATGAAAGTCTTCACCCTCTGAGGCAACAAATTTTGCCAAAGCAGCGGCAATAAAATCAAATAGTTCCTGAAAAAAAAAATGACATGTGACATAGTTATCCATTGATCAGAAAGGGTGCAAAACTGACTATGGAACAGTTTTACTTGCGAGGTCCCAGTCATTAAGTGTGCCGGGATTGAGATCTCATCACATTCTTGCTTCACAACTCGCCCTTCCTTGCCTCCTAATTGAACACGTAAAACGCGAAAATTTGTCCCTCCAAGGTCAAGTGCATAAAATAGCCCCTTCTCTTGCCTGCCAATGTGGCCCTCGACATATTAGATATATAAATGCAAAGTGCAACTGCGTGAAATGGTTCAATGATTCGCTGGAGGCTGCAGCTCCACATATTAGTTTAAACACAGTATATGGCACTTGTGAGTATATAAGATACCCTTTGTGTAGTGTTTAACAGAAAAATACAGAAAGACCATCAAATGTATGTGCTGCAATTCACCATAAGAACTACAGGATTACATGTAACCACCACAGCAGACGACTAAAAATATGCTTGACCTTATACACCATAAGACCAATAGACTTTCAGAAACATTTCACTTCAAGTTGCAAGGCAGTCCAGAACGACTAACAACCTTAGTCCTGTTCGGTTTCAAGTAAAGAACAGTGGTCTACATCTTGCAGTAACCATATGATCAGTGACTCAATAAGGTTGGCACATCCATCCAACCAAAGCCTACACGAGCGAAGTTGCAAGAATTAATTGGCAAGTGATAAAGCAAACAAATTTCCCTCATTTTTGAAAGCCCAGCGACAAAGTTTTGCCTCAATCTATTAGCAACGCAGAAAAGAGTAGCATGTTTTCCCCAGTTACACAAGCATGCCCGTGGTTTTTTTTTAGATGCACATACATGCCCAGTTGGTACAGAAGTTCTAGACAAATCATCATCACAACAGTAGTACGGCCACAACCTTAAAACGGTCAAATCTACAGACAGAATCTTGCCCATTTCACGGAATCAGGAACCTTACCCCGCAGCCCATTTCTAGCACAACACGTTAGAGGGGGCCGCGACAGCAATCCCGCAACCGCGGAGCAACCCAGGCACCAGACAGCGACAAAAATCCATAGCGTGACTGCTTCTCTTGTTCCTTATTTTTTCTCTCGCAGGAACAGACGGAGGAAAAAACAAGGGCAGATCCATTGGACCTGATGACGCTCGCTCGAGGCACACTGGCTCCAGACGAACGAACTAGGCGGGGCAAGGGCAAGGGAATCTCCCAAGCCTCTGCCCCGGCGGACGTCCCAATCCAAGTAAAGCAGAGAGGAGAAGGAGCGCGCGTTACCCCGAGGGGAGGGAGTCGACGTAGCTGATGATCATCCCGAGCTTGCTGCCGCCCTCGGAGGCGAGCCCGGCGTGCATCTCGACGGCCATGGCGTCGGCCACCTGGCGCAGCCGGGCCGGCGGCGCGGCGGAGCGCTCCTCGAGGCCCCGCAGCACCGCGTCGGCGCGGCCCCACCGCTTGGCCTCCCGCATCTGGCGCCGCGCCAGCAGCGCCACCCCCACCGCCGCCGCCGCCGCGACCGCCGCCACCGCCGCCTTCCTCATCGCCCGCCAGCCGCCGCCGCCGAAACTGTTTCTGTCCTGCTGAGTCGCGCTCCGCTCACGCTCACGCTCACTTGGTCCGCCGCCCGTCCCCCCCGCCGTAAATATGGGCGGGGGGCGGGGGCCGTTCGGGAATGCGTCGTCGGCTCCTTTCTTAGCCGTTTGTGCCTGTGGGAAGGGAGTGGGCGGGCCCGGTGGCGCGAAGCGGTGTTGGGCCGGGGCGGTGGGCGGGTGGCTTTCGCGGGCCTGGCGAGTGGGAGGGCCGTGACGCGGAGGGGCCGTGGCGCACGTGGGTTCGGCGCCGGGTGCGCGGCACGTGGCGGGCGAGGGGGGGAGGCCGATTGACCTTTTCGCTGGTGCGTGCCCCGGGCGGGACCGTTTCCTCTTTGTACGCTCCGAAACTTACGAGATCCGAAAGGGAGCACCCAACGATGGGTTTTTGTTTCTTGCGATGATGAAAACTCGTCAGCACAGTTTTGAGTAATGGAACGGTTACCACTAACCGGAACCCATTCTTCTTACGGGCGAAAGGGCTGGAAAAGATTCTATGGAAATCATATAGTATATTCCTATAAAATTACTGCGAATCAAAGGAGATCAAAAGGTGGCGATAAAGTTGGTTTGGTCTGATCAACGGAGGTCGGGCCACAGACTCCCCCGAAAGTTGGAAGCAAGTCGCCACCTTGATTATCTAAAACGGGCGCCACCAAATACCCGCAGGGGGCAATGAACGCCCTAACATTGTGCTTTGGATGAATCGTGCTTGGGTGTCTAATTTTAGCCGGAAAAGATACCGTGCGGGAATACGCATGGGATAGCATCAAGATAGCAGGCAAGCTATGCCCCTTCGAGATATATAATATAGACAATAGTGGCAACATAAATATGTCACCAAAACATATATGATTACATGTATGTATGATTTGTGAACATGTCCCTCCGAGATATATATACATATACTTCCTCCGTTCCTAAATATTTGTCTTGTTATAGATTTCAATAAAAACTACATACGCAGCAAAATTCGCACTCTAAAATATGTTTATATACATCCTTATGTAGTCCGCATTAAATATCTAGAAAGATCTATATTTAGAAACAGAGGGAGTAGACAATAGTGCCAAGATAAATATGTCACCAAAACATATATGATTACATATATGTACGATTTTGTGAACATGTACCCACAAATAATGCAATGCCACATTGTCTTCAACAGATGGAATCAGAGAAGGG
>NC_057796.1:442374841-442400362 GCF_018294505.1 Triticum aestivum
GGATATAACACATCATCATAGTTGGTTTTACGCATTAGCAAAATACAAAGTCAACAACATAAATGTGTATCCACTGTACCGAATGAAAATAATTCATCGGCCAGCCATGTTGGCATGAAGATTATGGACTTTCTTACACAAAATGGAATTCTCATTTCATGTCCTCGCCTACCAATGACTTTTTATTTTTTTGAACAATCAATGGGGAGAGAGCATCCCCACCTAAATACATTACTCAAAGCGCCAAAGCACGAGGTTACAAGAGTGCTCTAGCGTGCGGGGAGAGGTATTTGCACGAAGACATGACAACCACCTTTCATGAGCGAATCTAAACGTCAGAGAGAGAAATCATTTATAACATTCAGAATTGCAGTCCAAGAGCCCTTAAAAAGAAGCAGAGTACACAAAGCATAGAACATGCAAAAAACTAAGCAAAGCAAACAAGACTAATTTAAACCAATAAGGATGCTAGCTAACTTGCCTCCACGGAGCTCCCCTGATTGGGGCCTCGTTGGCCGTCCGATTTGCTCCTCCAACTCAGTTGCGCCGTTGGATCTTCACTTGCAGTTAAATCATTTTTCACCTCGCAGTCATTTTACTGCCCAATGACAAGTGGGCTCGTCTCACGCTTGCATTGGTTCGGTCAGTAGCGGGTCATTTTCGGCCGGGTGAGCCTTTCCTCACGTGTCCCATTGCTTGCCTGCACCTAGAGGGAGGAGCCCATTGGACACAACCGCACCAACCCTAGCCCCCGATCCACAGCCACGCACCGCACCAACACTTCTATGGACTTTCTTGCACAAAATGGAATTCTCATTTCATGTCCTCGCCTAGCAATGACTTTATTTTTTGCACAATCACTGGGGAGAGAGCATCCACCTAAACACATTACTCAAAGCGTCAAAGCGGAGGTTACAAGAGTGCTCTAGCGTGCGGGGAAAGGTACTTGCATGAAGACATGACAACCACCTTTTCACGAGCGAGTCTAAACGTCAGAGAGAGAAATCATTTATAACATTCAGAATTGTAGTCCTAGTAGTGTGATCTTCATTGCAGAAAACACGAGCATTCCTAGAGTCACAAATTTTCCAAAGAATAGAGAAAGCAATAGTAGGCCAAATGTCAGAGTCGAGTCCAACGGCGAAGCCATGTCTCATATTGAAGCAAGCGAATGTGGTGCGGCAGCTCACACCTGAACCGTAGTCGGGCAGCAAACGAACAAGTGAGTAGCATCCTCCACTGGGGCATCGTGTCGCGGACAGATTGAATCATCAGCGATCGTCTTCTTGTGGAGGTTGTGCTTGGTGTTGAGACAATCCTTGGAGAGGAGCCAACCAAAAATCTTGACCTTGATCGGAACCTTAGAGGGCCAGATAAGCTCGGCAAAAGGATCGACGTCGTCCTCGTCGGTGATGATGGAATAGGCCTGCCTAGAGGAGAAAGGTGTGTCATACCGGAGGAACCTGTCATCATAAACAACATTTGGGGCGAAATTCTGCAACAAAGACAACACATTCACTAGCTTGTTTGAAGCAACATTAGTAAGGTGATTCTGCATGTTAGCTAGTAACCCATCATGCATTACCCGAGACACTAAAATGGTAGGTTTTGTAGAGAGAGAGTAAAGGTGTGGGTATACAGTGGCTAGTGTTTTTCTGAGTGATCCAAGTATCAATCCAGAAAAAGGTAGCAAGGCCTGTTGGAAATATGAGCAATTTACCGAATGATTTTATTAACGGAAATACTAAATAAAGCATGACTAATATAGCAGAGATAAAGCAAGTCATGCAATCTGACAGAGAGAAGGTAAATAGCATCTGCATATATGAACTTGAACTAAACACATCTAGAACAGACACTAGATGAAGTTGCATATATAAAGTAGAACCTAACATATGTAGGGCAGAGACTAGAACAAGGAACTGTAACAGGGCCTCTAATAGAAAGAGGAAGAACGCGTACGGGACAGTAGCAACAGAAGCGCTTGACTTGGGGTAGGTGTCCTAGCCAGCCATGCCGTCGAGGAGGCTGTCGACGTCGGGGAAGAAGTCGTCGTCGGGGAAGTAGTCGTCGGAGTCTGGGGCGTCCGTGACGAAGAAGTCAGTAGTCGCGCGAAGCGCTCCCCAAAAACCTTATCACCCTTCTCCCGTACAGGACTCAAAAGGTGCGGTTTCGGAGGCCTACTGTCCCAACTCGCGGTGCACGCCACAAGCCGGGATGAGGAAGACAGCAGCAACTCAGAGATTGGAACCGGTGGCGAGAAGAAGAAGAAGTTCTGGTGCGTCTCTCTGAGAGGAGCGACCTCCCTTTTATAGGCGCAAGAGAAGGAGGCGAGAGGCTGCGCCGGGAGCTAAAGGAAACGAGGGAGATGAAGCACGGCTCATTCCCGCAACCTGCGGCAAGTCTTGACGAGGCGTGGCGTGGCGAGGCGGGCGGCGGAGGAGGAGCGCGCGTGAATGTCCCTCTTGTTCTCATGCTTATACAATTGGGGAAAGAACCTCCCTTATAAGGAGGTCCAACTCCCACTAAACTAGCAATGTGGGACTAAACTTTAGTAGTATCTGTAACATCCCCAGCATCACACTAAAGTAATCTCCCCCTAATGAAGGTCATGTCATCATGATCATCATGCCAAAATGCCACTGCTACCTCTTGAGCACTGCGTTGGTTTTCCCTTGAAGAGGAAAGGGTGATGCAGCAAAGTAGCGTAAGTATTTCCCTCAGTTTTGAGAACCAAGGTATCAATCCGGTAGGAGTCCACGCGCGAGTCCCACGCACCTACACAAACAAACAAGAACCTCACAACCAACGCGATAAAGGGGTTGTCAATCCCTTCACGGTCACTTACGAGAGTGAGATCTGATAGAGATGATAGGATAATATTTTTGATATTTTTATGATAAAGATGTAAAGTAAAATAAACGGAAATAGAAATAGCAAAGTGTTGGAAGATTAATATGATGGAAAATAGACCCCGGGGCCATAGGTTTCACTAGTGGCTTCTCTCGAGATAGCATAAGTATTGCGATGGGTAAACAAATTACTGTCGAGCAATTGATAGAACTGAGCATAGTTATGAGAATATCTAGGTATGATCATGTATATAGGCATCACGTACGCGACAAGTAGACTGACTCCTGCCTGCATCTACTACTATTACTCCAAACATCGACCGCTATCCAGCATGCACCTAGAGTATTAAGTTCATGAAGAACAGAGTAACACATTAAGAAAGATGACATGATGTAGAGGGATAAACTCATGCAATATGATATAAACCCCATCTTTTTATCCTCGATGGCAACAATACAATACGTGCCTTGCTGCCCCTACTGTCACTGGGAAAGGACACCGCAAGATTGAACCCAAAGCTAAGCACTTCTCCTATTGCAAGAAATATCAATCTAGTAGGCCAAACCAAACTGATAATTCGAAGAGACTTGCAAAGATAACCAATCATACATAAAAGAATTCAGAGGAGATTCAAATATTGTTCATAGATAATCTTGATCATAAACCCACAATTCATCGGATCTCGACAAACACACCGCAAAAGAAGATTACATCGAATAGATCTCCACAAGAGAGGGGGAGAACATTGTATTGAGATCCAAAAAGCGAGAAGAAGCCATCTAGCTAATAACTATGGACCCGAAGGTCTGAGGTAAACTACTCACACTTCATCGGAGAGGCCTTGGAGATGATGTAGAGGCCCTCCGTGATCAATGCCCCCTCCGGCGGAGCGCCGGAAAAGGCCCCAAGATGGGATCTCACGGGTACAGAAAGTTGCGGCAGTAGAAATAGGGTTTTGGCTCCGTCTTTGATGTTTTCCGGGTACGTGGGTATATATAGGAGGAAGAAGTACGTCGGTGGAGCAACGAGGGGCCCATGAGGGTGGAGGGCGCGCCCTGGGGGGGGGGTAGGCGCGCCCCCTACCTCGTGCCTTCCTCGATCATTGCTTTGCGTAGACTCCAAGTCCTCTGGATCACGTTCGTTCCGAAAATCACGTTCCCGAAGGTTTCATTCCACTTGGACTCCGTTTGATATTTTTTTCTGCGAAACACTGAAACGGGCAAAAAACAGCAATTTGGGCTGGGCCTCCGGTTAATAGGTTAGTCCCAAAAATAATATAAAAGTGTATAATAAAGCCCAATAAACATCCAAAACAGAATATAATATAGCATGGAACAATCAAAAATTATAGATACGTTGGAGACGTATCAGCCACTTGTCCAAAATCTGCTTCAAATTCAAATTCAAATTGCATGTCAAATATTTGCTTCTTCTTTCATGCAAATAAAATAGTTCATCCTATGGCAAATAATCCCTAGATATTTGTCATGTTGAAGCCAACATTTTTGAAATTCCCAAATTGCCCCTCGGAATTTATTATCTGGTCCAGCAGTATTTAAGATGTCCTTTTCATTTTCTAAAATGTTTGGACAATTCTTGATGGCCCCAAAATGTTTTGTGGCAGTGCCCAATAATTGTTTAAAATTATTTTGGCCAGTGGCATATTTTTGCAAAGTCATTAATGGCTAAAAAGAAAATGCAAAAGCTGCCAAAAGAGAGAAAAAGAAAAGGAAAAGGGGAAGGGGCGGGAGAGCCCCTGGCCTTCCCATGGGCCTCGGCCCACCACAGCAAGCCGGCCCAGCTCCCCGCACCGCGCCCCCTTCCTGTTCCTCGGTCACGCGCCGCTACAGGGCGCGGTCGCCATCGGACCCCCTCGCCGGAGTCGAGGGGAGGATAAGGCCTCCACGCCCCTGGCGCCTCGGGCCCTTCTCCCACTCCCCCCTTGTCCTCTCCGCCTCTCCCTCTCCCCACCAGATTCCCCCTCGAGATCTCTCCCTCTCCACCGAGCGCATCCGTCGCCGCTCGCCGTCGCAGCCGCGGCCACCGGCGTCGTTCTGCCCTTCCAAGGTGCCCGAGGACTCCGTCGGCCTCTGCCTCATCGCGCGGCGCTGCTCGCTGGAGCTGGCAAGCCCCGCAACGTCGGATCCCCTTCTTCTTCCTACCCGGGTCACCGGACGCCGCCTTCGTCGATTCGGCCTTCCACTGCGCTCCTAAACTGCCTAGGGCCATCGGCGTGCCGCTCGGTGAGCTCCACCCCTTCCTCTCCCAGTCCTTGCTCCATTTCCGCGCCGTAGCAAGCTGTGCGCGCCGCGCCGCCGTTGCCGCGCCCTGGCTCCGCTGTCGAGCTCGCGGCCTTCGCTGTAGGGCCCGTCCCAGTCCGCCGAGCTCACCAACGCGTTCGTGGCTTCGAGTAGTCCTCGTAGGAGTTGTGTGCCGTCCTTTTTGCCGCCGCATTCGTCTCGCGCGAGCTCGCCATGCTTCGGGTCCCGCCACTCTCGCCGTCGGCGATGTTCCGGCCATCCCCGAGTCCAACCGGTACCGCCGTCACGCGCGCGACGTCGAGCCGCGTCGAACGCGCCTAGCCGCACCTCTCCCCGTGCCCCGTAGCGTTTTCCGGCAAAGTCCGGTGATGCCCCGCCGCGGATTTGGTTGCCGGAGCTCTCTCCGGCGCCGACACCGATGTGGCACGGCCAGGCCCACCTCCAGGTCACTGACGTCGGGCCCCACGGGCCCCGTTGACTGGGTTGACCAAGTCAACGTGCTGACTGGGCAACCCAGTGATGCTGACATGCGGGCCCCACCGCATAATTAGTTTAACAAACGTTTTATTAATTAAAACCTAATTAGTTTCTATTTAGAGACTGGCATGTGGGGCCCAGTAGCTATTTAACCTTAGATTAGTTTAATATAGACTCTGTTAACTAACAGATGCTGACATGTGGGCCCACTGGCCAGGTTTGACCTGGTCAGTGCGGTTGTTGACTGCTAACGCCATCTCCATGTCATGCTGACGTCATATCCCTTTTCTGTTATTTCTGTTAATTTAAATAATACCAGAAAATGTTTAAATCTTTAGAAAATCGTAGATAATAAACCGTAGCTCAGATGAAAATGTTTTCTACATGAAAGTTGCTCAGAAAATCCAACGAATCCGAATACGTGGTCCGTTCCTCTATCACATGCCCATAGCATGCTGAACATGGAACCGTCCCCTCTCTTTTCATCTGTCCGGAAAACGCCAGACGTCGGGAAAACCCCTCCGGATGTTTCCCTCTCCGTCTGCAACGTCTAGCATTGCGTTAGTTCACACCCGACACATCATATTTCCATGTTATGCTTTGTGATGCTATGTTTGCTTTATATTTATTGTTTCTTCCCCCTCTTCTCTCCGGTAGACCCCGAGACCGATGATGCCCATGTGATCGACTACGTCGACGACGACCACTCCTTGCCAGAGCAACCAGGCAAGCCCCCCTTTGAACATCCCGATATCGCCCATTCCATTCTCTCATGCTTGCATTAGATTTTGCTACTGTAATTGATTGCTCCTATTCTGATGCATAGCCTGCTTTTGTAACCTGCTTATTGTTACCTACCTGCTTATCCTAAACTGCTTAGTATAGGTTGGTTAGTGATCCATCAGTGACCCCCACCTTGTCCTTGTTGCCCCTGCTTCATCATTGAAGACCCGATCAACGAGATCGAAGACCAGGCCCCGGCACCGCACATCACTTTCCCCTTAGTTGCTCGACACTACTGGGTTACTATCGAGTGCCGAGGGTGAGACCTCTACAGCACTTCTGATGTTAACCCTGTAGTGTAGCTATTCGGTCGTGGTCATCGAGGGTGATTCCGCCTTAACCACTTCCGATACGACTCTGTCGTGCAACCCCTCAAGTGTGAACCTCGGGGGTGGTTCCTCTTACGTTCACCTTGATGATTACATCGAGTGGAATTCACTGGGGGTGATTCCTCGGGTTTTCCCCTTGATGTTTGGACACACGGATACTTGGACTTTACCACTGTTACTTGGAAAGGCGGGTCGACCCTGAGGGGTACCCGTAAGTGATGTGGAGACGGGTTGACCTGGAGGGTGCCCGCGAGATAATTACGAGGCGTGGCCGGGCATTCCTAGCCCTTGCCGCACGTCCTCGAGACGGGGCAACGGGGTCACATCTTTCGTGAGTCTCTGCTTGTTACCGTGTGCTCCTAATCCACTACGATTTGGATATTTGATCCGAGGGGCCTCTGGCCTGATAGCACTAACCATCACGTGGGCATAGTATGGGCGTTCTGCGTCGTATGCATTAGCCGAAGCTTAATAGACGTCAGCGACTGAGCGGCGCGCGCCGGGTTGGACTGGTAGCTCCTGCCTTTTTTAAGGAGGTAGCTAGGTCTGCTCACCGGCCGCCCACGCAACGTGCAGGAGTTCCCGGGGCGATGGCCTATGACCCCTGGGGGCATAGGTTTAGTCCGGCGTGCTGACCTCTCTATTAAGCCTAGGTCGGGTTGCGGCGTATTGTTTGGCCGAGGCCGGGCATGACCCAGGAAAGTGTGTCCGGCTGGAGTTAATTGAGCGTGGTGGGTAAGTTGGTGCACCCCTGCAGGGAAGAAAACATCTTTCGATAGCCTGTCCTACGGTAACGGACAATTGGAGTTGTATCCCAACCGATACAACTAGAACTGGATACTTGAGGTGATAACTGGATAGTATGGCTCTGGGATTGCTTTCTCGCACGGAGTCGAGAAAGGATCTCAGGCCGAGGTTGATAACACTACTACTACTTTACTTTATGCTACTCTTATCTCTTCTGATGCTGCAAGATGCTTGGAGCTACTTGAAGATGCTAGTCTTCGATAGGCTAGGCTTACCCCTTCTCTTCTGGCATTCTGCAATTCAGTCCACATATACTACCCATTTCATTGACACCGATGCATATGTAGTGTAGATCCTTGCTTGTGAGTACTTTGGATGAGTACTCACGGTTGCTTTGCTCCCCCTTTTTCCCCTTCTTCTTTTCGGTTGATGCAACCAGATGTCGGAGCCCAGGAGCCACACGCCATCTTCGACGACGACTGCTACTACACTGAGGGTGCCTACTACTACGTGGAGGCCGCCGACGACCAGGAGTAGTTAGGAGGCTCCTAGGTAGGAGGCCTTGCCTTTTCGATCGATGTTGCTTTTGTGCTAGCCTTCTTAAGGCAATCTTGTCTAACTTATGTCTGTACTCAGATATTGTTGCTTGTGCTGACTCTTGTGTTTTCGAGCTTATGTATTCGAGCCCTCGAGGCCCATGGCTTTTAATATAAAGCTTATATTATTTTATTTGTGTCTAGAGTTGTGTTGTGATATCTTCCCCTGAGTCCTTGATCTTGATCGTACACATTTGCGTGTAAGATTAGTGTACAATTGAAGCGAGGGCGTCACAAGTTGGTATCAGAGCCGACTGCCTGTAGGTAGCCCCCTTTCGAACTCCTTGGCCGAAGTCGAGTCTAGTCACTACACAAACTTTTACTAACATGGCTGTGTGTCTTACGGGCCCACGTCGCCATTGGGTGGTATTAGGATCTTTTATTCCTCATCTATACTCTGGGACTCTGATCTCTCGACTATTCGGGTTAAACATTTTACTAACTCTGACATTAGGTTCTCGTACCCACTTCCTCCCGGAGAGCCTCAACATTACCGATGATCGCTTGCTTTGCCAGAAGGTTCTGCAGATACTCCTCGATATTTCTCGAGACCCTGTGCCAACTGCCTTGCAGTTCCTGACCACCGATAATCCCCCTGTATAACACCCTTGCCGCTTGTACCTTCATCCCTAGTTGCTCCTGTTATTACAAGATACCACTAGTACTCTCCGTTGTTCTGAGAATCCTTTGTGCCTTCTCCTTTGCAGCTTCTTTTCGAACTGCGGATAATTCACTTTACCGGGGTTCTTTCATCCCCAGTTGTTCATATGCTTTCCAAAATACCTGAAAATGCTATCTGATCTTTCAAAAATCCTCTGCAACCTATTGCTCTTGATTCTCCTTGCCTGCTTGCATTGGGATTAATTCCATATGTCTAGCAATATTCTTTAAAATTCTTTGTGATTGTCTTTCTGTTCCTATGGGTTCAGCGTGTGTGCGAATACTCGCAATCATCAATTAATCCTTGGAAATTTTCTTTCCGGCTCAGACATCATTCCAGATATGAGCTAGTTCTTGCCCAATCTAGATTTGATCGGGTGCAACTCTAAGTCTATTCAACTTACTCATCTTTTGATCAGAGGCTCTGCTTCTGATTCTCCGTCTTGAAATCATAATTCCTCTGTACCCAAGCATCGAATCATTCAGACGTTTCTATAAGCCGATGTCATTGCATCCCCTTGTTCATCTGATTGATTACCGATACTCACATCAACTCTGTTGTGAATTGCCAGATCCATTGCTGGGTTGTCATCCGACAGTGTCCTTCACATCCAAATCTTGTGAGTTTTTCCCTGATACATAATACCTTCGGTAAATTGTATCTTCTGCTTTCACTTCGATACTCTGCTTTCGAACTCGTATCTTTTGCTTGGTTGATGGTTCTATAGATTCGTAAAAATGCCCCGATGGGTTGAACTTATGCCTTCCATAATCCGTGTGAACCCGAGAGTTCTCACGAATCTACTCTTCTGGTACTTCGCCAGATAAATCTTCTGCACTACAATTTCTTCGAAAACGAGGAGTGAATGAAAGGTTATGCATTGAAGAAGTGGGAGTCGACCTTGAACCTTTGTGTTCATGCCCATGGACCCGATGTAGAACTTATCATGGAAGCTGCTCGTAAAAATAATTATTTCTTTGGTACAAGCTCATCTTGTATCTATGAATTGATCCTTTGCAATCGTGGCTCCGACCATATTTCCTCCTTGATTCCATTTACCGGATAAGTTAAAATACTTATACTCTGAAAATCATTTCCCCCGTCCAACCTCTACTCGGATTTACCTTTCGGCATTACACCTAGTACTTGATACTGGGAAGTTTTATACCCCATCACTTCATTCCTAGCCTGATCGGCTATTTTTTTATCATGTCAATTTTTAACTGTGCTACCTGGTCCTTATGCCTGGAGCAACTTCTGACAATGAGCTAAGCTTACGTCGATCTTCCCCATCTTATCATTTCACCTCGAACAACAAGCTTGACTTCGAGCTTGTGTCGAATCCGTGGTTATCATAGCCTTTCACTTCATCCTTCCTTTTCTACTCAATGGCACCTTCATAGAGTCTCTCAACAAAATTTGTCGTGATCACCGTCAACACTTTGGCTTCTTTAGAGATGTCAATTGAATTCATGGCTAGAAATACCATCCCTGCCCCTCGATGATTTGTGATATCATCGATGACATCTTGACTTTCTGCCAACACAGACCTGGTTGTGCTTGGTTATTCCTTACGTTTTGAGATATCTTGTAATTGTTTCTCAGTATCTCTTGAGATCTTCGAATCCAATCTTTACTTGACACCATATCATTGACGCATCGAAGCATGACTGTGGTATTCCAAATATCAACAAGAACATCGGAAGCATATTACAAAATGTTTCTCGTTCAATTACCCTCACACCATTGTATGGGTAACATCATGAATTTCCTCGCCCCTTTACTACAGTGGTTAACTTCATGCTGTCCTATCTTGCATATCCTGCTCCGCTTGTTCTTGTGGAGGATATGCTTCTAATACTTGTGTTTAAACACATTATCCTTTCCAATGTTTTGATTAATCTAATGATCACCTTTTCTTTTGCATTGTTTTGTTTAACCTTTCTTGTGGTTTATGAGATCTAAGCAGTAATAGTTCCCTGCTTATGTAAACACCTCGGTGTACAATTTGTCAGTAAGACCTTGTTATTATTGCCGTTGACATTCCGGTAACCACCGATGGACGAGAACTTTGCCTATTGGTCTGCCTCGTTCAACGAGCAGGAAAATAGTTCTCTTCGTCCCTCGCCCTTGGTACCAACGTTGTTGGCAACATAACTGACAGTCTATCATCTAACATGCCTTGCTATCGGCCCCCTTTCTACTTTTAACCCACATGGTGGGCCCATAACCCACAGTTCCACAGGATCGGAACCTGACTCTCCTGTATATCTTTGGTTCCGAAATATTCTTGCATTTGGCTTCGTATCATGTCACGAGCCACCTTTCGAGAGATGATCTATACCCGATGCTCTGAACCCCTTTCTCACACTCTGTTCAGGTATCAATCGTTTGTCCACTCGCTTGAAACTTCCTATTGTACCTTCATATTTTGCTCTCGATGTTTTCTTAAGTTTCAACTCGAGAGATACTTCTGCCACATTCCCGTTGTTCACCAGATAATTAACCCTATAAGGGTCAGTTCTCCCAAAGTTACTCTTTACTTCCCCACTCAAATCTCGGGACGAGATTTCTTGTAGTGGAGGAGATTTGTAACATCCACAGCATCACACTACAGTAATCTCCCCCTAATGAAGGTCATGTCATCATGATCATCATGCCAAAATGCCACTTGTCCAAAATCTGCTTCAAATTCAAATTGCATGTCAAATATTTGCTTCTTCTTTCATGCAAATAAAATAGTTCAGCCTATGGCAAATAATCCCTAGATATTTGTCATGTTGAAGCCAACATTTTTGGAATTCCCAAATTGCCCCTCGGAATTTATTATCTGGTCCAGCAGTATTTAAGATGTCCTTTTCATTTTCTAAAATGTTTGGACAACTCCTGATGGCCCCAAAACGTTTTGTGGCAGTGCCCAATAATTGTTTAAAATTATTTTGGCCAGTGGCATATTTTTGCAAAGTCATTAATCGCTAAAAAGAAAATGCAAAAGCTGCCAAAAAAAAGAGAAAAAGAAAATGAAAATGGAAAGGGGCGGGTGAGCCCTTGGCCTTCCCATGGGCCTCGGCCCACCACAGCAAGCCGGCCCAGCTCCCCGCACCGCGCCCCCTTCCTGTTCCTCGATCGCGCGCCGCTACAGGGCGCGGTCGCCACCGGACCCCCTCGCCGGAGTCGAGGGGAGGATAAGGCCTCCACGCCCCTGGCGCCTTGGGCCCTTCTCCCACTCCCCCCTTGTCCTCTCCGCCTCTCCCTCTCCCCACAAGATTCCCCCTCGAGCTCTCTCCCTCTCCACCGAGCGCATCCGTCGCCGCTCGCCGTCGCAGCTGCGGCCACCGGCGTCGTTCTGCCCTTCCAAGGTGCCCGAGGACTCCGTCGGTCTCTGCCTCATCGCCCGGCGCTGCTCGCTGGAGCTGGCCCGCAACGCCGGATCCCCTTCTTCTTCCTCCCCGGGTCACCGGACGCCGCCGTCGTCCATTCGGCCTTCCCCTGCGCTCCTAAACTGCCAAGGGCCATCGGCGTGCCGCTCGGTAAGCTCCACCCCTTCCTCTCCCAGTCCTTGCTCCATTTCCGCACCATAGCAAGCTGTGCACGACGCGCTGCCATTGCCGCGCCCTGGCTCCGCTGTCGAGCTCGCGGCCTTCGCTCTAGGGCCCGTCCCAGTCCGCCGAGCTCACCAACGCGTTCGTGGCTTCGAGTAGTCCTCGTAGGAGTTGTGTGCCGTCCTTTTTGCCGCCGCATTCGTCTCGAGCGAGCTCGCCATGCTTCGGGTCCCGCCACTCTCGCCGCCGTCGACGTTCCGGCCATCCCCGAGTCCAACCGGTAGCGCCGTCACGCGCGCGACGTCGAGCCGCGTCGAATGCGCCTAGCCGCACCTCTCCCCGTGCCCCGTAGCGTTTTTCCGGCGAAGTCCGGCGATGCTCCGCCGCGGATTTGGTCGGCGGAGCTCTCTCCGGCGCCGACACCGACGTGGCACGGCCAGGCCCACCTCCGGGTCACTGACGTCGGGCCCCACGGGCCCCGTTGACTGGGTTGACCCAGTCAACGTGCTGACTGGGCAACCCAGTGATGCTGACATGCGGGCCCCACCGCATAATTAGTTTAACAAATGTTTTATTAATTAAAACCTAATTAGTTTCTATTTAGAGACTGACATGTGGGGCCTAGTAGCTATTTAACCTTAGATTAGTTTAATATAGACTCTGTTAACTAACAGATGCTGACATGTGGGCCCACTGGCCAGGTTTGACATGGTCAGTGCGGCTGTTGACTGCTAACGTCATCTCCATGTCATGCTGACGTCATATCCCTTCTCTGTTATTTCTGTTAATTTAAATAATACCAGAAAATGTTTAAATCTTTAGAAAATCGTAGATAATAAACCGTAGCTCAGATGAAAATGTTTTCTACATGAAAGTTGCTCAGAAAAATCCAACGAATTCGAATACGTGGTCCGTTCCTTTGTCACATGCCCCTAGCATGTTGAACATGGAACCGTCCCCTCTCTTTTCATCTGTCCGGAAAACGCCAGACGTCGGGAAAACCCCTCCGGATGTTTCCCTCTGCGTCTGCAACGTCTAGCATTGCGTTAGTTCACACCCGGCACATCATATTGCCATGTTATGCTTTGTGATGCTATGTTTGGTTTATATTTATTGTTTCTTCCCCCTCTTCTCTCCGGTAGACCCCGAGACCGATGCTGCCCCTATGATCGACTATGTCGACGACGACCCCTCCTTGCCAGAGCAACCAGGCAAGCCCCCCTTTGATCATCCCGATATCGCCCATTCCATTCTCTCATGCTTGCATTAGATTTTGCTACTGTAATTGATTGCTCCTATTCTGATGCATAGCCTGCTTTTGTAACCTGCTTATTGTTACCTACCTGCTTATCCTAAACTGCTTAGTATAGGTTGGTTAGTGATCCATCAGTGACCCCCACCTTGTCCTTGTTGCCCCTGCTTCATCATTGAAGACCCGATCAACGGGATCGAAGATCAGGCCCCGACACCGCACATCACTTTCCCCTTAGTTGCTCGACACTACTGGGTTACTATCGAGTGCCGAGGGTGAGACCTCTACAAAACTTCTAATGTTAACCCTGTTGAGGGAGTCCTGGATTAGGGGGTCCTCGGACAGCCGGACTATATCCTTTGGCCGGACTGTTGGACTATGAAGATACAAGATTGGAGACTTCGTCCCGTGTCCGGATGGGACTTTCCTTAGCGTGGAAGGCAAGCTTGGCAATACGAATATGTAGATATCCTCCCTTGTAACCGACTCTGTATAACCCTAGCCCCCTCCAGTGTCTATATAAACCGGAGGGTTTAGTCTGTAGGACAAGAACAATCATACCATAGGCTAGCTTCTAGGGTTTAGCCTCTACGATCTCATGGTAGATCAACTCTTGTAATACTCATATCATCAAGATCAATCAAGCAGGAAGTAGGGTATTACCTCCATCGAGAGGGCCCGAACCTGGGTAAACATCGTGTCCCCCGCCTCCCGTTACCATCCGCCTTAGACGCACAGTTCGGGACCCCCTACCCGAGATTCGCCGGTTTTGACACCGACATTGGTGCTTTCATTGAGAGTTCCACTGTGCCGTCATCATAAGGCTGGATGGCTCGCCTCGTTGTCAAGGACAACATCACTTCTAGGGGAGCCCTGGCTGTAGGCCAAACTCTCCGACTAGGCGGTTTCGTCATGACCGCCTGTTCGGCCACTGCGTCGCCGACGACTTCTCGGGTCATCGAAAACAGCCTCCACGTCAGCTCGGGACTTGCCGAGAAAGTTGGATCCAATAGAGCTCTCTTCTTTGAACGAGCTCTTGGATCACATCGCCGCTTTGGGAGTCGCTACGGACTATGATCAGATCGGGCTTAAACCCGACCAAAGGGAGATTAACTCCCCGCCGGTCACCCACCAGATAGCGGTGGTGGAGGAGCAATGCGGCGATTCTTCCTCTATCTTGAGGACAAACTATGTCCAGATTCCCGAGCTCTCTGAGCCGGATACCCGTCTACGGGAGGACATCGCCCAAACCCTGAACCTAGAATCAGGCAGCGGGCCAGACCTATCGGGCAACATCCCGAAGCCCGAACTTCCAAGATCGGAAACTCCTCCGCCCCTCGGTCTCAGATCGGGTCAAGGTTCGGACTTAAATCCACCCACCCACCCAGATACAAACGATCTTTCCCACATTAGACAAGAGCCCCAGGAGACAGTACACCACTATTGGGCCAGATTCCTCCTTGTAATGAACAAGGTCAAGGACTGTCGCGAGGAAGACGCAATTTCATTCTTTTGCAATAATTGCACGGACAAGGGAATCCTCAACGCCATAAGTCGCCGTGACATAGCACACTTCGCTAACTTGGCGGCCATAGTACGGAAGTACTGTGCGATGGAAAGCGCCTGGAAAACCCAAACAAAATTTTGGGATGCTCCGGCTCTGACAAAACCCCCAGTCCGAACTAAAAGGGTGCACTCTCGTAAGTCGCCCGACCCAATTACAAAGAAGCAAAAGCCCACTATAGGGCGTGGAACCGTATTGGAGGGATGGCTTAATGGGCCATGCAAAATTCACAGTACAACGGATACCATACCAACACACAGCCTTAGGGCATGTTGGGTACTCTGGCAGGTGGCCAAGGGCGGTGAGGATCTCCTCATTAACAATACCGCAGAGCACCATCCCGTGGAGAACAACAATACAGTATTGACAGTCTTCGAGACCTTCGCCTCAAATAATAGGCGTAAGCGAGCACTCCGCAGCCTTGCCGAAGTCTGCCACGTGGCAGCAATAAATCCATGGAGCAATACGGCTATCACCTTCAATGCCAGTGACGAACCTAAATTTCGAACAGCCTGAGCACCAGCCGCCTTGGTCCTTAGTCCAATAGTGGACGGCTTCCGGCTTACTAAAGTGATCATGGACGGCGGCAGTGGATTAAACCTCATCTATGAGGAGACTCTTAAAAAAATGGAAATAGACAGAAGCCGCATTGAGCAAAGCAGCACGACCTTCAGAGGAATCATCCCTAGTCGGGAGGCACGATGTGCTGGGAAAATCACACTAGATGTGGTATTCGGCACGCCGGAGAATTATAGGTCCGAAGAAATCACATTCCAAGTGGCCCCGTTCAATAGCGGATACCACGCCCTTCTAGGGCGGGAAGCATTCACGATCTTCCAAGCCATACCCCATTATGGGTACATGAAGCTCAAAATGCCCGGGCCCAATGGAATCATCACTCTAGCTAGTGACCCAGACATAGCACTCCGCGCCGAAAACAAAACAGCCGCACTGGCCCTCGAGTTGTTATCCGAAGCCCTCGCGACCGAGGAATTAACTGCGCTACGCTCCACAGTGGACAGGGACGACGTGATACTCGACAAAAGATCCAAGTCCACCTCTTTTATTCCGGCGGATGAAATAGTCAAATTCCAAGTCCACCCAACGGACTCTACAAAAACAGCATCCATCGGGGCACAGTTAAACCCCGCTGTAGATGCCGCACTACGGGAGTTCCTGCGCGAGAATTGGGACATATTCGCCTGGCATCCTTCAGACATGCCAGGAATCCCACGCAGGCTGGCCGAGCATAGCCTTAACATTCTAAAGGGATTCAAGCCGGTCAAGCAGACTCTTCGGCGTTTCTCTGAACCTAAGCGACAAGCCATGGGAGAGGAGCTAGCCAAGTTACTGGAGGCCGGATTCATTTGAGAAATAAAACACCCGGACTGGCTAGCAAACCTGGTGATGGTACCAAAGAAGGACAAATCCTGGCGCCTATGCGTCAATTTCAAGGACCTCAACAAGGCCTGCCCCAAGGATCCCTTCCCCCTCCCCCGCATCGATCAAATTATCGACGCTACCGCAGGACACGACTCAATGTGTTTCCTCAACGCATACTCCGGATACCATCAAATCAAGATGGCGGAGTCCGACCAAGCCGCAACGGCATTTATCACCCCATATGGCCCCTTCTGTTTTAACACCATGCCTTTCGGGCTTAAGAACGCCGGTGCAACGTATCAACGCATGATTCAGACATGCCTGAAAAAACAGATCGGCAAAACAGTGGAGGTATACGTAGATGATGTGGTCATTAAAACCAGACACGTCGAATCCTTAATAGACGACTTGAGGCTTACGTTCGACAATCTCCGAACATATGACATCAAGCTCAATCCGGAAAAATGCGTTTTCGGCGTGCCCGCCGGAAAGCTCCTGGGCTTCATCGTCTCCAGTAGAGGAATCGAAGCAAATCCGGCTAAAATCCGAGCTCTGTCACAGTTGGCTATCCCAACTGACCTCAAGCAAATCCAGAAATTAACTGGATGCGTGGCGGCCTTAAGCCGCTTTATCTCCCGATTAGGAGAAAAGGCACTACCCCTTTATCACCTTCTTTGGCGCACCGAACACTTCGAGTGGACGGACGCGGCCACGGCCGGATTGGAAGAAATAAAAGCCATCCTGGCCACCAACCCAATCTTGGCCGCGCCAAATGTCGGCGAACCAATGCTGTTATATATAGCAGCAACTCACCAAGTTGTAAGCGCCGTGCTCGTCATCGAACGAGAGATGGACGGACATAAATTCCCACTTCAAAAGCCGGTATACTATGTATCCACTGTCCTCACTCCATGGAAATCACGGTACCCACATTATCAAAAGATAGCATACGCGGTATTTATGGCATCCCGAAAATTACGACACTACTTTCAAGAGTGTTCAATTATGGTGGCCTCGGAAGTACCACTCAACGACATAATAAACAACCGTGATGCCACGGGCCGGATTGCTAAATGGGCTATCGAGCTCCTCCCGTTCGACATAACATATAAACCACGGCGAGCCATTAAGTCGCAAGTACTGGCCGATTTTGTCGCCGAATGGACAGAAGCCGAACTCCCCAAAGAATATGGCGCGTACTCCAATTGGATCATGCACTTCGATGGCTCTAAAATGCTGGCGGGTTTGGGGGCTGGTGTCGTCCTGACATCCCCCACCGGAGATATAGTCCAGTACGTACTCCAAATACTATACACAGACTCCAACAATGCGGCAGAATATGAGGCCCTATTACACGGTCTCCGGATGGCAGTCTCCATGGGCATTCAACGCCTGGAGGTGCGTGGGGACTCGAACCTCGCAATATCTCAGATAAATGGAGACTTTGACGCCAAGGATCCAAAAATGGTAGCTTACCGCAACGCCGTCCTCAAAATGTCAGCTCGGTTCGAGGGGCTCGAATTCCACCATGTGGTCCGAGAAAACAATCAAGCGGCAGACATCCTCGCCCGCATCGGCCCTAAGCGCGACCCTGTCCCACCCAATATCTTCTTGGAAAGCCTGGTTAAGCCATCCGTGGTATGGGAAGGAGAGACCGGCAACAACAGTCTGGACTTGGCCACAACACCAGATACCGAACACTCTGACGTAATCGGAGGCTCCGCCACCGAAATAACACCTTCCGCCCACGTGATTATGGCTGTCATCGCCCCGTGGACAGAACCCTTCCTGGCCTACCTAACTAGGCAGGAACAACCGGAGGACCCAAACGAGGCACGTTGCATTGTGCGGCGGTCTAAAGCCTACAAGGTCCACGAGGGAGAGCTTTACAAGAAAAGCGCTACCGGAGTCCTTCAAAGGTGCATCTCCGAAGAGGAAGGGCGGAAACTTTTGGCAGAAATTCATGCTGGACTTGGCGGCCACCACGCCACAGCTCGGGCCCTTGTAAGCAAGGCCTTCCGTACAGGTTTCTACTGGCCGACGGCCCGAGCAGACGCACAGGACCTTGTCCAACGTTGCGTCGGTTGCCAGCTTTTTGCAAACCAAAGCCATATGCCGCCTACCGCTCTCCAGACAACCCCATTACATGGCCCTTTGCGGTCTGGGGGCTTGATATGGTCGGACCCCTCAAAGGGGGAAGCCATAAGAAAAAATACTTATTGGTCATGGTGGATAAATTCACCAAATGGATAGAAGCCAAACCAGTTAAAACGGCCGAATCCGGACCAGTGATAGACTTCATATCTGGGGTTGTACACCGTTATGGCATCCCCCACAGCATCATCACCGATAACGGCTCGAACTTTACAGCCGACGAGGTAAAACTTTGGTGCAGCAACATGGGCATCAAGCTCAATTATGCTTCTGTCTATCACCCGCAAACTAACGGTCAAGTCGAGCGAGCAAATGGTCTTATCATGAGCGGCATCAAACCCAGATTAGTGCGGTCCTTAAAGGAGTCAAACAGGCACTGGGTAGAGGAGCTCGACTCCGTACTATGGGGGTTGCGGACCACGCCGAATCACACTACCGGATACACACCATTTTTATGGTGTACGGCGCAGAGGCGGTACTGCCCTGCGACATAATTCATCACTCACCTCGAGTGCGCATGTATGAAGAGAAAGAAGCCGAGCTTGATCGGCAGGACAGTTTGGACGCCCTGGAGGAGGAGTGTGACGTGGAAAAAGCCCGTTCCGCATTCTATCAGCAACAGGCTCGAAGGTATCAAAGCAGAGAAGTACGGGCCAAAACCTATAACATTGGCGAACTCGTTCTACGCCTACCGGAGAAGAAAAAGAACAAGCTCAAGCCCAAATGGGAAGGTCCCTTCATTATTGACCAAGTTCTGACCGGTGGAGCGTACCGTCTGCGGGATGCATCGGACAATCGACTCGAGCCAAACCCATGGAACGCAGCCAGACTCCGAAGGTTCTACGCCTAGTGCCGGACTCTATGTTCGTCTCCTTACCTCCGTCAATTTTTTAAATATCCGTTATCTGTCTTTTATCTCTTTCTCTTTTCCTTTTCTTCAAGGCCTTAAAAGGCTAAATTGTGTCTTGACTACACAATCTCGACGCGCTAACCGCGCTCATTATACCTGGGGGCTTCTTATACAGAAGCTTAATATAACTATTTTCCGGGCTCTATGCCCCACACATGTGTTATTCTTCCACATGTACCTTTTTTCGCCATTATATGCATCGATATGACTTAAGTTTTGGCCAAGCAGGGTTGCCTGGCTCTTGTGTTTATGCCCTACGTTCCCGTTAATTCGGCTAGGGCATAAGGGGAGCACCTCTGCGATTGTTACTGCCGGGTCAGCCGGATGTGTACCTCAGACTGGGTGAAGCCGAAGGTAGCGTTCTTAAGGGAATACTCAGTCGGTGAACAAAAGATGACTTTATTTATTTTAATACATGCCCCCAGATGTTTATAGCCTGTGTCTCTTTTCGCTGTTCGGACATGCACATTAGGGCATGCGTACCCAAGGAAAGGAACCCTTAACGGAACTATTCTCCCTGGAAGATGTTTCTTACTATCCATGTAATATAACATAGCTAGTTGGGTACTTGTCTGTTCAAGCACTTATGACCCCTACGCCTGGTCTCCACGCGTACCCCGGTTTTTACATAACTGAGCGGGTATTCGGATACACTCCGGACTATTGGGTCCAGAGGTCGAAGCGAAAAGGTCCGCCATGACAAATGATTTACAATCCGGCTAGGGACAATATATGCCACTTGAAGTACACAGTCACTTAGACTGACTAAATTCTTCTTCTATACCATCCAACAGGCTGTCTAGCCTACAATCCTGTTGGGAATACTTTGCGGCTAATTCTACTTGGTCATACACCAAACTAACGGGGATCTCCTTCCCGTCAGGCCCCACAGGTCCGACCTCGGCCATGTGGTTAGGGTCAACCTTGGTATACCGCATCTTCACCCTGGCCCAGGCTTCCCTCACACCTTGTCGGCAGGCTGATATCTTCTCTACAAGCTCCCCCATGCCCCCTGGCAGGGAGACGGATGGCCACAAGGCTTGGGCAATGCCCTGCATCACCTGCCGAACTTGTTCGTGCAGTTGTGAGAGCTCTGGCAGAAGATCACCCGCGGACTCGGGAATCTCCTCCTCGGGACGACCCGTCAGCATACTTGCAGATATAAATCTGTTAGCCGGTTTCTTTGCCGAACTCTTTAAAAGTTTGTTCAAGCACTTACTGAAAATGCCGCGTCGAAGCCTCTTATTCTCCTTTACGGAGTCAGCAAGCTGGGCCCGAACATCCTTCAGTTCCACGCCCAGCTAGATATTGGCATCTTGGAGATTGTTTTTCTCCTGCCTAACCTTTTTAAGCACGCGCTCACCAGCCTTTAGCTGTCGTTGGGCATGCGGCTCGTTCCCCATCACGACCTCCGGATTCACTCCGGAGTCATCTGCATAATCTCTTGTTAGATTTGCATGCATGCCGCATACTATCTGGTACCTGTCATTCTTTGCAATACAAACAAGTGTTACCAGAGGGGGCCTTCTCGGACTCCTTCAGTGCGACAACTACGGCTCGTAGCTGGGCTTTGCACTCTTCCAGCTCTGGAGACAATTGGGTATTCTTCTCTGTAAGAACCTGCACAAGTAATGATCCTTAAATCAGTTGTGTCAACTGTTTCAAGTCTCAGGGGCTACTGATATATATATATATATATATATATATATATATATATATCAGATTTTCTTACGCGTATATCCTTTACATACTGGTCCGTGGCTCTGGCAAGACCATTTTGAGCAGCACGGATGTACGCGTCTCCTGAGTTGAAGGCATCAAACGCCTCTTGGGAGAAACAAGCGTCACGGAGTACGGCCCGGCGACGCCTGTGATTCATAGCGCTCTCCACTTCGGAATTTGTAGCGGATAGCTTATCCGCATCCTCTGTAGGAGGAACATCCGGCGTTCGCCCCATGTTAGCTTCCGCCTCTATGTCCGGCCCTGGAGCCCGACTGGTGGAAGCGTGATCGGCAACCTCTCCGGATATAGTCCAGCGAGCGTTTTTCCTACTAGGAAACATGGACGTTATTATATTTTAAAAGACGACAACCACGGAGCAAGGTTCTGTATCATACCTCTGCGACGGCGTCTCAGTCCTGACCGCCTTCCTTTTTAGCCTACCCGGCTTCGGTGCCCCTTGTTGGCGAGTCACTGCGGGTTCGGCATGGCGTCCCGAGGGCCTTCCCTGTAAGACATCATATGTGTATGGTAGGAGAAGTGCAGAAAAGGGGATCCTTCTCGGAAGTTGGGACTCCGGTTTTACTTACATGCGCTGCAGGGAGTAGTCCAGGATAGTCAGCTATGATGGCCACCATGGCATCATCGTAGCTCAATTGATAGAATGTCCTGTCGATCAGCTCCACAAATATGTCCGGATCCTCTTCGAGTCCGGGATCGAGAGCCCGGTCAGGGTCCTCCAGTTGTGGAGGCGGGCTGTGGACCTCCCTTACAGCTTTTCGCAGTTCCTGCCATGAAATGGCAAGGTAAATACTTATGACGAAGAATGCGGGAAGGTTGGGAGTAAAAAGTGATAGCTCACCCAGCTTGGAGGGTTGTACATGGAGAATCCATCCCGTGGCTTAATGCGGATGAACTCCTCCTCCTCTCCCTTGTACAAATCGGATAGGATTTTCGCTAGAGCAGCGACCGAGTCCGGCCCCTTACGACCGCAGCGGGTGGCATCATCTTCTCCGTTAAAGTGCCACATGGGATGCCCCCGATATTGAAGTGGCTGTACCCCCCGCATTATACATATTAACATAACCTCGATTATTGTCAGTCCAGATTGAGCTAGCATTTTTATCCGACCCATCAGGTAAAGGACTTCTCCGTTATCTTCCTCCTGGGGGCTCCGAGGACGCCAGCTGCGGCATTTCTTCAGGGGAGCATTATCGAACTCAGAAAGACCCATCCGAATAGGGTCCGGAAGGGGGACGTCCTCCATATAAAACCACTCCGAAGGCCAGTCCTCGGATGTCTTCTTCGGAGTACCGGGCAGGTATCCGGTCCCGGCGATGCGCCATATTTCGGCTCCGCCCACTTGGTTATTGACCCCTCCTGTGTACGGGGTACGAGGCAGAATAGCCTCTTCCATAGCTCGAAATGAGCTTCGCAGCCCAGAAACAGCTCGCAAAGGGCGACATAGCCAGCGATGTGTAATATGGAGGCGGGAGTGAAATTATGCAGCTGCAGGCCATAGAACTCCAGGAGCCCGCGGAGGAATGGATGAATTGGAAATCCGACCCCTCTTAATAAGTAAGGGATGAGGCATACCCGCTCCCCCATGGATGGGCTGGGAAAGATCTCCGCTTGCTCCCCGCCGTTATAGGTGGCGAGCCCGGCTCGAACGGGGACCATATACGCTGGAGGGAGAAATCCCTGGGTCTGTAACTCTACTAATTGGCTGTGGGGGACGGAACACTTCTTCCAATTGCCGGGCTTAGGGCTACGGGAGCGAGAGGAGGAGCTGCGGCGACCGGCAATGTTGGAATGGATTTTTTCCGGGCGCGCTCCGATGGATACTCGCTGTGGAGGATGGTGTGATCTGGATCTGAGAATCCCCGTCTCTTTAATAGGCGATTTACCCACAGGGCTAGGGTGGCAAATGTAAAAATGCCCCGACTTCTCGTATTCGCTCGACGCGTGGAGGATATCCATTATTGGGCACGGAAGCCAAGGAGCGCAACATTTATGGAAGCTGGACACTACTCAAAACAAGTATTCAGAATTTGGAGAAGAACCCGCCTTGCAATGCCGAAGACAATCTGCGCGCCGAACTCATCGCCATTGAAGCCTGGTTCGGGGGCTACTGAGGGAGTCCTGGATTAGGGGGTCCTCGGACAACCGGACTATATCCTTTGGCCAGACTGTTGGACTATGAAGATACAAGATTGAAGACTTCGTCCCGTGTCTGGATGGGACTTTCCTTGGCGTGGAAGGCAAGCTTGGCAATACGGATATGTAGATCTCCTCCCTTGTAACCGACTCTGTGTAACCCTAGCCCCCTCCGATGTCTATATAAACCGGAGGGTTTAGTCCGTAGGACAAGAACAATCATACCATAGGCTAGCTTCTAGGGTTTAGCCTCTACGATCTCGTGGTAGATCAACTCTTGTAATACTCATATCATCAAGATCAATCAAGCAGGAAGTAGGGTATTACCTCCATCGAGAGGGCCCGAACCTGGGTAAACATCGTGTCCCCCGCCTCCTATTACCATCCGCCTTAGACGCATAGTTCGGGACCCCCTACCCGAGATCCGCCGGTTTTGACACCGACACCTGTAGTGTAGCTATTCGGTCATGGTCATCGAGGGTGATTCCGCCTTAACCACTTCTGATACGACTCTGTCGTGCAACCCCTCAAGTGTGAACCTCGGGGGTGGTTCCTCTTACATTCACCTTGATGATTACATCGAGTGGAATTCACAGGGGGTGATTCCTCGGGTTTTCCCCTTGATGTTTGGACACACGGATACTTGGACTTTACCACTGTTACTTGGAAAGGCGGGTCGACCCTGAGGGGTACCCGTAAGTGATGTGGAGACGGGTTGACCTGGAGGGTGCCCGCGAGATAATTACGAGGCGTGGCCGGGCATTCCTAGCCCTTGCCGCAAGTCCTCGAGACGGGGCAACGGGGTCACATCTTTCGTGAGTCTCTGCTTGTTATCGCGTGCTCCTAATCCACTATGATTTGGATATTTGATCCAAGGGGCCTCTGGCCTGATAGCACTAACCATCATGTTGGCATAGTATGGGCGTTCTGCGTCGTATGCATCAGCCGAAGCTTAATAGACGTCAGCGACTGAGCGGCGCGCGCCGGGTTGGACTAGTAAGCTCCTGCCTTTTTAAGGAGGTAGCTAGGTCTACTCACCGGCCGCCCATGCAATGTGCAGGAGTTCCCGGGGCGATGGCCCATGACCCCTGGGGGCATAGGTTTAGTCCGGCGTGCTGACCTCTCTATTAAGCCTAGGTCGGGTTGCGACGTATTGTTTGGCCAAGGCCGGGCATGACCCAGGAAAGTGTGTCCAACCGGAGTTAATCGAGCGTGGTGGGTAAGTTGGTGTACCCCTGCAAGGAGAAAACATCTATCGATAGCCTGTCCTACAGTAACGGACACTTGGAGTTGTATCCCGATCGATACAACACTACAGGAATCAGCTACTTTGCCGTCGGCAGACGGCAAAGGCAAGGATGGCGGACGGCAAAGGCCTTTGCCGTCTGCCGCGGATGGCAAAAGGCTCCGGCAAAGTAGGCTACGTTAAAGAGCTTCTTTGCCGTCTGCTTTCTGAAGCGGACAGCAAAGGGGCCTTTGCCATCATCGGCTGACGGCAAAGATACCCTCCCTTTGCCGTCTTCCAAACGCAATCTTTGCCGTCAGCCTCGTAAAATCACGGACGGCAAAGAACTTAGTAAATATTAAAAAAAAACGTTCGGTGAGCAGCCTGTCCGGCGTCCTGCATTTGGCGTGTACGGTGCCCGGCGAACAGTACTCCAATAATACAAACCGACGAGAGGAATGAATGGACGACGATAAACACTACAGTACCATCAACACTTGCTCCAAGAATCGACGAATGAATTTCACAATACATTACCCACAAACATTACAGTATACACGAACAAATTACAAGAGATTTGATTTAACGAGGAGCTCCAATCCGCCCGCGGCTGCGCCGGAGCTCACCACGCTCATCCGGGCGCTGGATCCGGTTGCGACCCCTCCCTTCGATGAGGGCCAGCACCCAGCACCCTTGGTTGCGGGCAGAGCTGCCGCAGGCCGCCGCTGCTCGAGGTGGCAGGGGCAAACGGGGACCGGGCCAGGCACGGCGGCGTCGAGGGCGAAGAGAGAAGGGGCCGGCGCCGGAGGGCGAGGTGGTGGCCGGAAGGGGCAATGGGGGCCGGGGACGGCGGGGGCAAAAGGGGACGGGGCCGGGAACGGCGGCGTCGGGGGAGAAGAGAGAAGGGG